>NC_089429.1:1887631-2202236 GCF_026210795.1 Rhizophagus irregularis | reverse complement strand
GTTTCTATCAATGCTGACATTTGAATGTTTGAATGTTACAGTACAAAATAATATTCATCGTAATTTAAAATCTGCAACTAGATTAAAACTTTTATCAATTTGTTATTTATTTAGTTCTGACGGATGTATTTCAGGTTCCTTTGCAATGCAAGTTAATGGCATCACCAAATTTTTAGGAAGAATGTTAATTTAAATATTGTATATAAACAAGAGGTCATTTTCATGGGGGAGCTTGACATGCTTTTAAAAGATATTTTTATTGTAAAAAAAAATGACCAATTTATAAATATGCAAATTGTTGTATATATAAGCTTCGTTAAATAAATAAATTAATGTTTTCTATCTATAATGAGTAAGTCAAGTATAGAGAATGGCAGATTTCGGTTTATTATAAGTTAAAATAGTAAATTTAAGGGAATGGGTTTTTTTTTCAAATATGTCACATGATGTACAATATATAGAGTAAATTTCTTGATTGGCTGACAGCAACTTAGCTAATTTTTGATCGGCTAAACTTAAAATTTTATCGCAAAAGATATTTTTAAAAAAAAAATTTTTTGCAAACATTTATTCAAAATAATCTTATCTAATGAAATTTTATTTGCAAATATTAAATTTAAGTCACACATTTACGATTTTAAAGAAAAGAATCACTGTATTTTTAATGAAGTGATACAAATAAAAGAAACAATAACAATAAATAAAAAGATAAGTAAATTACAATGATCAAGGAGAAAGATGCTAATAAAAAAATGAAATAACAATGGAAAGTAATAGAAGATGAAAGGGAGTAATGATAGAAATCAAAAAGGAGAAATCGGACATGATGGGAGACGAAAAGGATTGATGGAAAGATGAAGAGGAGCGATGGGAGACAAAAAGGAGTGATGGGAATGAAGAGGAGAGAAAAAAAGATAATGGAAAATGAAAAGATGTAATAGAAAATAATGGAGACAAAAAAGTATGGAATAATGAGAAGTAATAGGAGGCTAAAAAACATCAAAATTGACGTTTTTAATTAAAATCAATAAAAAAACGTTTTTTCAATTAAAAATGTCAATAAAAAAACGTTTTTTCAATTAAAAACGTCAAAAAAAAAACGTTTTTTCAATTAAAAACGTCAAAATTGATATTTTTCAATTATTATAAAAACGTCAAAATTGATATTTTTCAATTATTATAAAAACGTCAAAATTGATGTTTTTTAATTAAAATCACCAAAATTGCCATTTTTTAATTAAAAAAATTTAAAAAAATTGGTTTTTTTAATTAAAAAAAGTTAAAAATTGGTTTTTTAATTTAAAAACGTCTAACTTGACATTTTTAATTAAGATAAATAAAAAAAATGTTTTTTTTTTAATTAAAAACATCAAACTTTAACGTTTTTAACTATTAATTAAAATAAGTAAAAAAAATAATGTTTTTTAATTTAAAACATTGAACTTTGTGTTTTTTAAAGAATTTATTTCAGGTCAAATGGGTTAGGTGACCCTACTCAACCCAACCCATCTGGAACACTACATACAGCTAGTATTAAATTAAAATAAATGAGCTTTCTTTATATCAAAAGTTTGTTATTAATTATTATTTTTTTTACTTTTTATTAACAAAGTAACGTTGTCATGATCAAAAAAAATTTTAATACAAAACTCTATAATTTGATGGCTAAATTTAACGTAACATGAAAGTACAGGATAATAGTAGTAATAATTATATTATTTAGTATGATGCTTTGGATAGTATTAGAAGCTATATTTATTTTATAGAATTTTACACTAATCTTACTTTGTAGCGCCATCGTAGATGTTAGTAGTTTGATTTATATAATTTTATAGGGTCAATTTTACTTTCTTCTGCAGGGTGGGCTTCAACTTACCAAGCTTAGGCTAGTGTATGGTAGGTAGTGGGTTAATTAAAGAAATGGTTTTTAGGTGTAGTTGGTTATATCTTTAATAGTTTCGTATTTAATTACCCACCATCAAAGTAGATTCTTCTAATAGTTTGGTTCGATTTTTTTATTTTACTTTTTCATTTTTGATTGTTTATAAAAATTTTGTATTCGCTAACTGTTACTGTTTAATAAAAATAAAAATAAAAATAATCTAATAATAATAAATATTACTGTCAAATAAAAATAAAAATAATCTAATAATAATAAAACTCACAAATATTTAAAATATTCAATAATTTCGACGCATTTGATGAATCTCGTACGTTCCTTACATTTGCTCGGTAAGATATTCGTCACGTGAAGTCAACGTGACAGTACCTTTTCCTTCATTAAAAAATAAAGAATACCTTTGATAAATAAATATGTACTACTACAAAAATATCATTTGCGAGTTTTTTTATAATATCTATGGGCTAACACACTTGTAAATGTTTAATATTGTACTATACTAGATAAATAATTCGTAGAAATATCATACTAATATAAATGCAACAAAAAATTAAAACCAAATTTATACACAGATGTTAGCTTTCAGTGTTAAATATTTTTTCCTGATAGAATACAAATTTAATAAGTTCAATCACATTCAGCAATATTCATCTTTTCCAGCTTAATATAGTTTCCTATTTGAGTTAAAAAAAAAAATATTGAATTGTTGACGTGATAACCTAAAAATAGTGTTTATTATGTGTAAATAGAAAAGTTTACTTACTATTTTTTTTGAGTTTCATTCGTTTCATTCTCCAATCTTTCAAAATTACGCTTTATTGGTACAGTTAAGCTTTGGGTAACCGAATTTGTATTTTTTGTGGATGAACTAAAAAATATACGATATTATTATTCATTCGAAGCTATATACTGTATATTATATTAATTATTACCTTTGAATATTATTTATATCAATTTCATATTCTTTAGTAATATATTCTAAAAAATAATAAAAGATAGTATCTAAGTTAACTAATATAAATTTAAAGAATTACTTACATCCGGCCGTCTAATTAATGTTTCAAGTTTTTTTCATTAATTATAATATACTATAATATACCTTGTTTCATATTAGATGAAACCATTGAACTTATAGTTGAAGCTTTAGAAATCAAATCACTTAATGCTCTACTTGTATAAATTGCTTTTGGATGAGACTTTTCACTAAATTCGGGTCCAAGTTTCTTTGATTGTATTAATTCCAATCTTTTGTTTTCAGCCTGATTAATTTCTACAGTAGTTCTACTCATAATTTCCAAACTGACAGTAAAACCATAGATTTTGTTAATTGTTGGTCTTTTTGAAGGATTAGAATACCAACATTTTTTCATTAAATCGGCATAACATTCAGGAGTATCTTCTGTAATTTTAGGTCGTTCTCCATCAAGAATTTTAAAGATGAGATTATGATCATGTTCGACATTAGCAAATGGTTTACAACCTGTTGTAAGCTCCCACATAATCATGCCCAAACTATATATATCAGATTCTTTTGAAAATGCGGCACCCTTAAATATTTCTGGTGCGATATAAGGTATTACTCCATATATTTCATTATTTGACAATGTATTATTTGCAGGTTGTGATAATCCTAAGTCTCCAACTTTCCAAACATCTGACAATAACATATTTCCACTATGAATATCTCGATGTATAAAATTATGATTATGAATATTGTGGAGTCTGAAATAAACATTTAATTATTAATAAACTTACTGTAAATATAGGTAATAATTAATGTATTAAAATATTATACCCCATTGTAATTCCTTCTAAAATAAACAATTTATTGTGCCATGTAATATTTATAAAGTTCTTCTGCAAATAATCATGTAAATTTCCACCTTCCGCATAATCCAATATTAACATATACTCTTTTGTTATAGGATCTTTTGTAATACCATAACAACCAATAAGCCAATTTTTAAAAATGCCATTATTACATTGATAAAGTGAATTTAACTAGAGTATATAAATGAAACAATTAATACAGTATCAAAAAAAACACATTGAAGAATATAAAATGTAAAAATATTACCTCATTTAAAAAGTATTTACTGACGTTTTGCGAATAATGTAATTTTTTTACAGCAACATCAATGTTTTTATATGACCAAGTTGCTTTATAAATAATACTAAATCCTCCTTCTGCTATTTTCTTTAAATTCTTAATCTGAGAATATGGAACCCACTTTATTTCTTCACGTTGTCTTGAATAAAGATGACCACTAATAAATAAATAAAGATTAAATGGATCGCAACTTGTGTTACTGTTAATGTAATCAACAATAAATTGGTGAGTATAATAGTTGTTAGGTTTTGTAGAAATAAGAAATTCATCTATAATGTGATTTCCACTTCTAATATCTGTAATATCAATTCTAACGAATAAAATTCTTTTGCATTTCTTACATTGGGATTGATCTGCAATTCCAAAAATTATATTTGTTGTTAAACAATACCTACATCCCGTATAAATTATAAAGCAACGTGGACACCATTTTTGACAATAAGATTTTGACTCTTGGTGTATATATCTTAGTTCTATATAACAAACTACACATTGGTTATGACTATCCCACCATGGTAAATATAGAATCGGAATAGGCTTTTTAGCCAAAGTTGATTTGACCCATCCAGAAGAAATCTGACAACCCAATAACCGCCTCTTGTAATTGCAAACTTCGCAGTACGCATCATTAATAAAGTGATAACAATTTTGTGATAGTAAATCTTTTGTGACTACTTGTGTAAAGTATAAAATCTCAGAACAATATTCACACCATTCTTGAAGGTTTGTTGTATAAGAATTATTTCTAGTCGCTTTATGTTTAATACATTGAGAATTATTTTTACATATGATACTATGTGCGTCCAAGTAAGAGTTATTGTCTGTTATATATTGAATATACCAAAATAAACAATTTTTGCAATATTTTTGGTTATATTCAAGCGTCTTGGAGTATTTAATTCCACAATAATTACATTTTTCCTCATTTTCCTTAAAAGGAATAAATAAAACGGGTACGGGACTAGATTTTAATTTTGGTGTAGGATCAAATGGATTATTATCTGTGTTCATAATGTTGTATTTCAAGAAAATAGATTATAAAAGTAAATGTAAAAACTATAAAGCAATATTTGTATTTTATAAAAAAGTGAATTTCTACAGAACTTTTCTTTAAAGAGTTAAGGATATTCTATATAGAAAATTGTAGGACATATCTATAATTATGCACGTTGAAATTTGTCATCACGTATGAATTCAAGCAACTTAATTTAGAAAATTCACGGTGTAATTCTCCGTCAAATTACAAATGATTACAAATCAAAAAATTCCAGATGTTTGACCAATTGAACCGCATGGAACTAGGGGCGAAATTTATTATAGCCAATGAGAATAACCTGTACTGTCAATATCTGATATGAAATTAGAAAAATTTGTTGACGATCAATTATAAATAAAACAACTCTGTTTATACTTTGCTGATTAAAAGGGGTTTCAATGAGTCACCGGAAATGTCACACGCTGATAAATCAAATTTGTGTAACGTTAATCGATTAATCGAACAACTTTAAACCGTCAGATCCCATTGTACTAAATTACATAATTCATGTGTTCTATCAATTTCTATCGTTAATAGTGGTGCAGACTTTTGAACCTTAGGTAGTTACGTCATTTTTTTCAACTTCCCGTCGTCCCGTCAGTAGCGTCACATTGTCGTATGACGCCATAAATGACTTTTGCCATATGGATTTTTTTAGACTTTACATAAACTTTTGACGTAATTACTTTTAGATTTTTAGGCTTTATATAATGAACTTTCGGTGTAACTACTTTTAAACTTAATATACTTAAAAGCAGTTTTCAAATAAAAAAAATAAAAAATAAAAAATAAAAGTTTATATTATTTATATTAAGTTTCGATATTTAACATGTCGCCATATACTACTACTATAATTTAAGAAGATTTTATAGATATACAAATCCAATCTTTCAGGGGGAAAATGGATTGCGTGAAGAACTAAATATACCTAATACTAATAAAGAAGTTAATAATAATATAGAATTTAATCCTATTAACATAGTTGATAATATTTTAAATACTAGATTAGAGTAAATTGTTTACATGATGTTATATCCTTCGTTTATATAAAAGTAATAGCATTGCATATAGAAACATGTTAAATAATGCTGTTAATTAAAAGAAGCAGTAATTTTATTTTTAATTAATTTATTTAATATTTTTATTTGTTTTAATTATTTAATTATTTTTTTAATTACGTCATACGTCAAAACTGTATGAAGTCACGCCCGTGATGTTACGTCACTTGACACCGCATTACCATCAAAAGTTTGCACCACTAATCGTTACTTTCTATTTTAGTTAGTAACGTGCATTTAAATTTGTATGTAAAATTTACAATAAATTTAAAATATCGAAATACATTTCTACCTACTAACTCCATCAATAAATTAATGGGTACCGCGTTACCTCTAACAAATAATAATTTATGTGTTTGTAACTATTTAACAAATTCTTAGATTTGTAAGCTTTAATTGAATTGTCTAAATCACTCGTGAAACTCGATTTTCCAAACATGCCTTTTTTTCAAAAGCATGAAAATTTTTGACCAATCAGTTTCTTGTAATTCATTACGATGAAAAATATCTTCTAATAACGAACTCGTTAAAATTTCACTTTTATATTTAATTTGTTATGAACTTTTTCATCCGATTTCATAATTCCCAAAAATTATTTGTTTTTTTTTCCATCTGAGCGTAAATTTGTCCAATTCAATATTAATGACGCTTAACGTTAATCTTTCTATAGTCATTAGCCTCTGACTATCTTCGTATTCCCTCGTATTAGTTTTTTTAATGTGTTGCTATCTATATTGTTATTAACTAAAAATATTCTTGTAATGATTAAGATTAAGTTTTTTACGCTCACTTTTTTCCTCGTTAAAAATGATACAACTGAATTGTCTATTTTAATTACTGTACTATTGTCGTTTGCATTTCCTTTCCATTTTTTCAATAATAAGATCATTATTATAATTCCGTACAAAATCGTTTTAATTCTGTCAATTTCTTTTAATTTAATCTCCCATTCAATTTTCTTTATTTCAGTTACTTCTTCTTTGGATATGTTAATGATAGTTATGATACTGATCTCAATAATATACGTAAAAAATTTTTTGAATTCATCTATTTCATATACTTTGTCCCGTTCTTTCTTATATCTTATTTTAATTTCACTTATGTTATTATATAAAGTTAAATCTAAAAATGATTTTTAAAAGCTTATTAATATCATACTATATACTGATTGATCAATTCATTTTATCATGGCAGTTTTTTTTAGGCAGCTTTTGCGTAAAACATAAAAAACTAAAATTTTTCTATTACAAGAAACTTTTTTAATACTAAAGACAAAAAAAAAGGTACATAAAGCTCTTATAAATTATTAATATTCTCTTGTATTTCCAGTCCTTTTAACTAGAGTTTTGCTAACTTGCCCCCGGGTTAAATAACCTAGGTTAAATCACCCCCCCTAAATATTTATATTTTACACCAATCAATTTGATTGGTTAATTTAATTTATTTACGTTACTGAAAATTTGCAACACTTTTATTCGCAAAATTTTTTTGTACTATAATGGTTTAAAAATATTTAATCAAAGTTTATTAATTAGAAAAAAACTCATACTTTATTTATTTTTAACAGGACTAATAATTATGGTACATATACACAAAAAAATACATGACAATAACAAAGCAAACAAAAGAACAAAGCTATAAGAATAAAGAATGAAACTCATGTAAAAAGTTAAAGAATGAAATGATGATGAAACCTATGAAGTCTAAAAGTAAAATTCGTGACAGAAAAGTAAAACATATTAAGTCAAAGAGCAGTATAGAGTAAAGAAAAGATAGTTAGTAAAGAATAAAAATTAGAAAATAAGCAAGAACCTAAAGATTAAAGAATAAAAAAAAATACCCACTACAAAGAAAAAAGAAAAACTCCCCATAATTAAGTTTAAGAGCGAATCCATAAAAAAAGTTAATGACCAAATAAAAGCAAGTTAAGAGCAAAACGCGTCATATAATGTTGAAGAGAAAGGAGTTAAAGAACGGCATAAAGAAAAGAAAATATAGTTAGTAAGAAACAAAATTAAAAAACAAACCCAACAAAAAAAGAGAACGTACCTTTTTAACGCGTTAAGATATAATATTGTATTAGAACTTGTAAAACCTGGAAGAGCCTAAAGACCTAAAAAAAATGTACTAAAGAAAAAAAAAGAAAGAAGATAAAAATAATAAACAAAAAAAGGAAATGGAATGGAAAAAGGAAGGAAAATAAAACGAAAAGAAAAAAAAACAAGGGGGAAGAAAAAAACGAAAAAAAAATAATATAAACATAGTGTAACTATAAATATTAGCCAGCCCAATCAAATTTATCACATGATAGGGGTGAATAATTCATATAATTATATAAAATTTACTAGTAGGTTAAATCACCCAGGTTAAATCACCCCGGGTTAAAATTAGTCTTATACTTTTAACTATATTTGTTGGTTATAATATTATATGCTTACGCTAATAATTTCCACAAATCTACTCTTTGGGTGGTTTGAAGTTATTTTAGTGACTTAAACAAAAATACTAAGCAGAGAATAAGAAATTCTTAAGGTGAGTTTTGTGTGATGATTTTCAATTTATAATATTAAATACTTAGATCACTAATTTTGTGTACAGTAGATTGAATAAATTGATAATTTCTTCAATTATTTCTTAATTTTTGTATTTTTCTTCCATGTTGCTATTACTTTTTTTGTATCTAATATAGGTTTACTTTTTTTTGAGTAGGTTGTATGATAGTTAAAAAATAATTTTTTAATGATTTCTTTATCTTCGTGATGGAGTTGATCGTTGATAGGGTAAAATCATTAGTTGATCGATGAAAATAAGTTGATAGGATGATTGGTATTTCATATAGGTTTATTTATTTATTTTTTTTTTGCGGAGGTTGAATAATAGCTAAAAATAATTTTTTGATTTTCGTGATGGAGTTGATCATTGATTTAGTTGATCGATGAAAACAAGTTGATTACTCATATAAGTCAATTTATTTTTTGCATAGGATAGATTTATTTTTTTTAATGTAAATTGATTATCTTTTTTTTTTATGTATGATAGAAATTTCTTTATCAATTTTCATAAATAAATAGATTTACCCTTTTTAACGTAAAATTTTACCAGATTCAATTTTTTTCATATAAAATTAAAATGTTTTATACCCCAACAAAAATTTTCAATTAGTTAAAATTAATATAGTGTATTAAAGTTACATTACGCTAATTATTTCAATATATCATTAATTTCAATTATGATTAAAAAATAATTGATTTTTCACAAATTTTCATAGTAATGGGTCGATCGGTATGGTAGATTGGACAGATAACATGATTCTCATATTCCAAGTTTTTCTCTGAATCCATTAAATAAATCTAAAAAAAAAATTTTTTTTTTTAATATAATACAAGTTATGATCAAACTTTTTCATTTTTAACGAAATTTAGGCCGGCATTACGAAATTGGCCAGAATTAACAAAATTTCGGCCAGAATTATGAATTATTGTTGATCGGCAAATTTAACCAGAAAAAAAATATTTTTGGCCAACTTTGATTATATATATGTATGATACATTTATAGCGAGATAAATATGCAATAAATGCCAAAAACACCCCATTATACATTTTTTCCATATATATGAAGTAAAATGATAAATACACATATTTCATATATCAGCGAGTTAGTATTTGCTTTATTCATTTTTGGTTACTAATACACTGTGTACTGTGTATAAACAAATAGGAAAGATTTTGTGCTTGTAACAACAGACCAATAAATTATCGCCACTATGAGATTTTGTCTTTACTTAGCTTTAGAATGAAATGGTTGGTCAAGAACCTTGCTAACAATTGGTTGTTTTTTTATTTAGTGTTATCTTTAATATAGAGTTACAGCTGATTAATGATAAATTTTGACCTTAAGGTTCATCTAGACTGAATATGGAGTATTCTCATGTGATCCTTCAACGCCTCCCTAATTATTAATTATTTTGACAATTCGCTAGTCGCTACGCCATCTGTTTAATGTGATGGAATCAATTTTATCATTGTTATCATTTAACCCTTAGAGATAATTCTAAAAAAAGAATTATTAATTAACAATAATTAGTAATCCTTAATTTAATAGTTAGTTTCAATATAATAAAAATGATGGAAATGTTTATTTAAGTCAATCAAAAATTGTTTTATGATTGCTGTATCAAAAATTAAAACAAGGAAACTATTTCCAAATAGAGTTTAAGAAAACTATAAGTGTAAATATGTAAAAAAATTACAATATACAGCCTATTCTAATAGAAATACTTAGTTCATACATATAAACGAACCTATGGGTATGGGTTTTACTACAAACTTACCTAAATAATTAGGATACCAAAAAAAAATATCCGAAAAATAATCACACCCATTAATAAATTATTACCCTGTAAAAAAAAAATGTCCGGAAATTGTAGCTAAAAACATCCGGAAAATGTCCGTGTGTCCGGAAAACGTCCAGAAAATTGCAATATTCCGGACACTTTCTGGACGCTGGGTCTGAACCCTCCTAGACATTTTCTGGACATTTTCCGGAAAATGGAAATTTTCCAACGTCCGGAATATTGCAATATTCCGGACATATTCCAGACAAATAAACATTTTCCGGACGTTTTCAGCTACAATTTCCGGACATTCTTTTTTTATAGGGTTACGAATATTACCCCACAGAATGCATTTACTTAATTCATGACCTTTTCATCTTATTTTAAATCGAGGTTTTGTTCAATAAAACTCATATCGGTGTATAATAATATTTTATTGTGCTATTATGGGTCCTTTGCACTTTTGGTGCATTTTACTTACTTTAATACATCTTTAGTCTTTTGCTTTTTAAAATCAAACAAATTTATAATAATGTATTCCTGAGGCACATTATCATCTTATGTGTAAAAAATATAATCCTTTATTAATATATATAATAGATACATAAATGAATGAATGAAAAAAAAAAATAACAAGGTAATAATCAAAAGTTAAAAAGTTAAATTCAATCAATTTCTTTTATAAAATTACCAACATTAATTTGTAAATCATTGTAATTTATGACTTGAATATCATAAAAATCAAATTCTTTTACATCATCTTTTGAAAAAACCAAATCTTTCCTTTTTCCAATAAAAAAAACTTCTTCAAAAGCTAAAAATTTAACCCTACTTTCTTTCATAATATATTCTTTTATAATAGGTAAAATATTTTCACTAGTTTTAGACATTTTATTTCTAATTAATAATTTGTTAATAAAAGTATTTTGAGAATTTTTTAAAAAAATTTTTAAATTATCAGAATTAATCATAAGAGCTAAATTCAAATATTCTAATTTAGTAGGTAATAATTGACCTAAATTTAATAAAATAATTGAACTAAGTTCAATATCATCACTTAATTGAAAGTTAAAAAATTTACAAAAATTAATAGAAAGATAATTAAGATTTTTTTCAATTCTTTCAATTAAATTAAAAGCAAAAAAAATATTTTGATTATTAAAACCAAGTAAATCAAAAAATTTAATATTTGAACAATATTTAATAGTTAAATCAAATAAATTTTTTTTCATTTCATTACTTATTAATGATTTAAAACCAAAATTTTCTATATAATCACCAGATTTTCTTAATAATAATTGTAATGAATCAAATTGTAAAGTAGTACTTAAAAATAAGGATTTTAATTTAAATGGTTTGGTAATATTAACAATTTGTTGAATAAAATTAGAATCAAAATAACAATAAAGTATATGAATAGATTCTAATACATTTAATAATTCAAATACTTCATATAAAATAATTGAATTAGTATTTTTAAAATCAACTTCAAAAAATAGGAGTGATCTTAAAGTATTTGAACAATTAGAATGTTTTAATGATAATAATGTATAATTTAAAGAAAATTCAATTTGTTCGAATAAAATTTTTTGAAGATTTTGTTGTGATTTGATTATCTCTGATAAATTATTATTAATTAAAGTTTTATCCATAATATTTCTTCTTATAAAATCGAAATGAAGTGTCGTTATTGAATTACAAGTATTTGATACAAATGATAAAAAATTTAAATAAGAATTAATCTTCATTAATTTTAAATTATTAATTTTACTAATAAAATTTGGATTTTGTAAAATTAATTCAACTGTATCATAATCATAAAATTCATTTAATACATATTCAAGAGCATTTAAATTTGCTTCATTATTAATAAAGATTTTAAATAATAATTTATAAATCTTTCTTGATAAATTTAAGTCAAATGGATGTAAAGGAAATACATAATTTGTTTCTTGTTGTTTAAAATTATTATTATTAGGTTGTTTCCTATTTAATAAATTTCTAATAGTTCCAACCCATTTTTCAGCTGAAACCAAAATTTTTCTTGTATTTAAAGATTTAATAAAATTAGGATAATTGAATAATGTATTTAAAGGAAAAAAGTCACTATCAATTCCATATTCATTTAATTTTGTTTTATCATCATCATTTATATTATGTAAATAAATTTCAATGAAATAATAATTTTTAGGATGTTTCATTGAAAATGGATCTTCCCATAATATTGGAATTGCTAGACGACACCATAATCTATTAACCAATATACATGAATGTAATGTACCATAATCATTTCGAAGATATTGTATAATTTCGTTGGTTAATTCTGGTAAATTTCCTGGTAATAATTTTGAGCATGACATATTGTATACAAAAAGTAAATAGAAAAAAGTAGGAGAAAGGAATAAAAGAAGGGATTTCTTTTTAATTACGTCAAAATTATTAAATTAGTATAAATTATATCATTTTCGGATTTAGGGTGTGTCGATCATTTTGAATCATACACCAATCAAATAGTGTTTGGGCAAAGATAAGCTAATCGCTGACGGAAATGATCGGCATTTAGTATGACCGAACGAAAAAGGAGACAAAAAATAGCTAAAACAAGTTTGTATGGTAATATAATTACCCTATTAGTGCAATAAAACCATATACGTTTGTAGATTTGAAAAATACTTTGATGCACAATTAGGGTAACAATGGACGAAACTATAAATACCAAAGTCATAATTATTGTATAGTTCCGCTCACTTATTTTCGGCCGATTTGCCTATCACTATTTATAAACTAGTACTTCTGTTTCTTATCTTTTACCCTTTTTACTATTACGTCACTATTTAAGTTGTTCCTTCCAGATAAATTGACTAAAGCTCTTTATGATCGACGCCTTATTTTTGATTTTTCTTGTCAAAAATTTGAGCTTCGTTCTGGTTTGAACTAGCGAATATCAAGTTCGTCTTATGAGAATTTTTTTAAAAAAATAGTCTTTAAGACTTTAAATAATTTTATTATAAATCTGGATTTTCTTGATTTTTCATATCAAATTCGGTTAGAACGTTCTAAATTTTACGTATCGGTATCGTATCGGTATGCTTTTTATAAAATCATCGTTCTCACTTCGAATTATAAAAATCAAAAATCATGTAAGAAATATTCTCTATGGAAAAAAGAATTATAATTTCAAAATGGGAGGTATTCCATTTCTTAAAAGTATTAATTTAAATTTTAATGTTAATAAAGCACAAGTTAATAGGTTTCATATCATAATGATTAAGTTACTATAAGTCATTTTGCACAATATCTCTTTCAAACGTAATAAAAAAATGATGCGTAATAAATGTAATGCCTTGTTTATACAAAAAAGAAATAAAAAATATTTACATATCAAAAAAATCACCTACTTCTTAATATTTTAAAGCGAAATATTTGAAAATTTATTTTATTTATTTCATATTATTTTTTTTGAGTTATGAATTTTTAAACATGCTAAAGTTAGAATTTTTAACAGGAAAAAGTTTTTTCCATTTCAGGTGCCGAACAATTTTTTGAAATAGTCAAATATCTTAATTATATTATCATGTTCAGATAAAGTACATACTGAAAATAATCTGCGCGTTTCAGAGAATAAATAAATTTTTGCGTTCAATTTTTAATAATCTGAATTTTAACATATTTTGTCGCACAACGATTTAACTCGAGCGCACAACCTTCCCTGCACTCAGTATGACTGTACTTGGACTTTAACTCATGAAACTTTTAAAGAAAGTCATAAAAAAGGAAGGAGACAATAATGGGAATAAAGCATACTGTAGGGGTGTAGGTGAACAACGCCGAGAATGTGAAATAATAAATCACGTGTCAACTCTCAGAAGTTTATCGTTGATAGTTTTACAATACTGAACAAGTTAGGATTTCGGAAGAATAGATTGGATAAAAGTAATTTTTTTTGGTAAGCCTGTAAATTTTCCACATAAAATATTTATTAATATTCACATGATCACATGAACCTCGTAAATGTACAACTTTTTATGTTCACATTTGTGCTAAATATTTGCGTTAATGTTACAAACAAAGCCAACTTCACTATATTATATATCGCTCAGCTTGTGTGAGTTTATTTAAATATAATAATAATTTTCTATAACCGTAATAATATTGCTAATAGCCTAATACTTAATACATAGTATAAAATAAAGTAGTATTATTATACAGATCAATATTTGATGTAGTCTATTTAGGCCTATTTTAATTGTATGACGTCTTTTTGTACGAAAATTAAATTGACAAATTTACAGTATCCGTCTGTATCCCTACACACGAAATAAACGTTTTTTGAATTATAGAATCATGTATGGTTTGGAACGTATGTTTTTTGCGTGATGTAATAATATGATAATCGTCATTTATGTGTTAACATGTAAATGTTTAATTTTATACTTTATTTAAAATTTAAAAATAATACATAAAATATAAATACACTCAAACTTATCATATTCGATTATACTTCATAAACAAAGTTATTTATCTAAATTATAAGCTTTTAATATCTTTCTCCTATTTCAATTAAAAAAAACATTAATATAAATTAACGTGATTACACCTTACTACAATACTACAAATATAATTTGTCATAAAGTTTACTTACTATTTTTTTTACTTTTTTGTGTTTCAATCTCTAATTCTTCAATATTTCGCTTTCTTGAAGAATTTGTAATTACAGTTGATATCAAATTATTCAATAGTCCACTAGGTCCACTAACATTTTGATGCTGAAAATTAGAGACTTGAACGGAAGAATTTATATTTTGAGTGGATGAACTAAGAATGCATAATGAAAAATTTTAATTTTCTAATATATTATTAATATTTTACTCATTGTAACAGTTACCTTTGAACTTTATTTATATCAAGTTCATATTCTTTTGTAATATACTCTAAAAAGTATTTAAGTTAATATAAAAATGAAATAAATAGATCATTATCTAACTGCGAGTTAGTAATCATTAATATAACATACCTTGTTTAATATTAACTGAATTAATTGAAGAAAAATCTATAGAAGATTTAGAAATCAATGAACTTAATGCTCTACTTGTATAAATTGCTTTTGGATGAGGTTTTTCACTAAATTCGGGTCCAAGTTTCTTTAATTGTATTAATTCCAATCTTTTTTTTTCAGCTTGCTCAAGTGCTTCTTGTTTTAATTCTAATTCTTTTTTTTCAGCTTGTTCATGTACTTCTTGTATTAATTCTAAACCTTTTTTTTCAGCTTGTTTATGTGCTTGTATTATTTCTAATATGCTTTTTTCAGCTTGTTCATGTGCTGCTTTTATTAATTCTAATCTTTTTTTTCCAGCTTGTTCACGTACTTCTTGTATTAATTGTATTAATTCTAATTTTTTTTTCAGCTTGTTTATGTGCTTCTTGTATTAATTCTAAACTTTCTTTTTTAACTTGTTCAATTGCTTGTATTAATTCTAATATTTTTTTTTTAGTTTGTTCAGGTGTAAGTGCTTCTTGTATTAGTTCTTCAGCTTGTTCAAATTCTAATCTTATTTTTTTAACTTGTTCAAGTGCTTGAATTAATTCTAATCCATTTTTTTCAGATTGTTCAAATGCTTCTTGCATTAATTCTAATCCTTTTTTTTCAGCTTGTTCAAGTGCTTGTTTAAATGCTTGTTTAAATGCTTGTTCACATTCTAATATTTTTTTTTTAGCTTGTTTACATGCTTCTTGTCTTAATTCTAATCTTTTTTCTTTAGCTTGTTTAAATGCTTCTTTAAATTCAGTTTCATTTAAAAACTTCCATTCTATTTCATCAGCAGTTGGTCTTTTTGAAGGATCAGAATCCCAACATTTTATCATTAAATTAGCAAACAATTCAGGGGTATCATTTGTAATTTCGGGTCGTTTTCCATCAATAATTTCATAAATTAGATTAACATTATGCTCGACATTAGCAAAAGGTTTACAACCTGTTGTAAGTTCCCACATTATCATACCAAAACTATATACATCAGATTTTTGAGAAAATGCAGCACCTTTAAATATTTCTGGTGCAATATAAGGTATTACTCCATATATTTCATTATTTGGTGAGGTACTATTTGCAGGTTGTGATAATCCAAAGTCTCCAATTAGCCAAGATTGGTCTGATAATAATATATTTCCACTATGAAAATCCCGATGTATAAAATTATTTTTATGAATAGATTTAAGTCTAAAATGTAAACATTTAGTAGTTAATAAATATAAATACAGATAATAAGTTAATAAATTAAAAAATATAAATACCCGGATAATATTTTCTTTAAAATACGTAATTTTTCTTCCCACGTAATATTTATAAAATTATTTTGCAAATAATTATGTAAATTTCCGCCATTTGCATATTCCATTATCAATATATATTCTTTTGTTACAGGATCTTGTGTAATACCATGAAAACCAATTATTTCGGTACATTGAGAAAGTGATTTTATCTAAAGTATAAATATAATCCTTAATAAATAATCGAATAAAGCACATTAAAAAAATATATTAACATTAACATTACCTCATTGAGAAAATTTTTCCCAATTTTCTGTGAACTAAATAATTTTTTTAAAGCAACGTCAGTGTTCCTTATACCATCCGACCAAGTTGCTTTATAAATAATACTAAATCCTCCTTCTCCTATTTTTCTTAAATCTTTAAATTGAGAATATGGAATCCATTCTATTAAACATTTTATCACATTACTATATAATTTTCTAATAAACTTTAATGAATCTGAATCTGTATTATTATTTGTAAAAGTAAGAATAAAATCATCTACGATACGATTTTCACTGTTAATATTTGTAATATCAATATTAATAAATGATATTCTTTTACAATTTTTACATTGAGATTGACTTGTAATTCCAAAAATAATATTTGTGATTAAACAATATCTACATCCAGTATAAATTATAAAGCAATTTGAACACCATTTTTGGCACCATTTTTGGTAATAAGGTACTGACTCTTGGTGAATATATTTTAGTTCTTGTAAACAGACTACACACTTATCAAAGTTATCCCACCATGATAAATATAAAATTTGAATGGACTTTTTAGTTAAAATTGATTCTACCCATTCAGAATAAACTTGATGATGATGTTCTTGACCATACTCAACTAATTTAAATTTATTATATTCAAGTTTTGTTGCATAATATCCTCGTCCAGAACAATATTTAGAGTAATTATTTAATGATGAAGTATTTGGGATTAAGTGTGTAAAGTATAAAATCTCAGAACAATGTTCACACCATTCTTGAATGTTTGTTGCACAAAAATTATTCCTAGTTGCTTTATGTTTAATACACTGATGAGTATTACTTGTACTTACATACTTATTCAAACATACATCGTTGTCCATGTATTTAATATAACGAAATAAACAATTTTTACAATATTTTTGTTCAAATTTAAGTGTCTTGGAGTATTCAACTCCACAATAATTACATTTTTTTTCATTATTTTTAAAAGGAATAAATAAAACAGGTACAGGACTAGATGGTGCAGGATTAATCTTAAATAGATAAATATTAAATAGATTATCAGCTGTGTTCATAATGTTGTATTTCAAGAAAATAGATTATAAAAATTGAATATAAAAATAATACAAGAGTATTTATATTTCTGAAATACAATTCATTAGCGAACGTTTATAGAAAAAAAACAACTATGCATGTTGACAATCCGCCATTGTGTAATGAATTTTTACTTATTTAGAAATTCATTTCGTAGCTGAATTCTTTGCCAATCGGAGAAACGAACGTTTATAGAAAAAAAACAATTATGCATGTTGACAATCCGCCATGAATTTCTAAGATTTTTTACTTATTTAGAAATTCATTTCGTAGCTGAATTTTTTGCCAATCGGAGTTTTATTTGGTAAACTATTCCTTCATGACACAATTGACACATCCCCATTCATCGGGAATTTAGAATCAATTTAAACTCCGAAACATTTTTCTAACAAACTATAACTTATTGACAATGGTTGACCTGACGTAGTACCAAACACAAAATACAGTCACATGAGAATTGACCAATTAAAATGCTATAGCGCTCTTATTATTGTAAAATTTTCAGTACAGACATAATACTAACTAATAATGAAAACCATTACTACTTAATTGCATTACTTGTACAAATATAAAAAAAAGTAAATAATAAATTAATTTAAAACAAAAAAAAAATCTAATTATATTTGATGAAAATTTAAGTATAAAATACTCTATTACCTTGTTGTTATATGTTATATTATAAGTTCTCTTATAATTTTTATTCAAATAGTGCTAAAATAATACAATAATTAAATGTATAGATTAATTAAAAAAGTTTCTATACAAAAATACAAATCATTTTTTTTATTAGTACTTACGCCTTATGGTGTCATTTTAGCGTTATTCAATAACCTAAAGTACTGTGACTAGTGTTCCGAAGGGGTCGAGTCGGTCGGGTTTTGAGGTGTATTTGAACTCGACCCGAGTGTAAAAGTAACGACTCGGATTCGACATGACCTGACTATAGTCTGACTCGGATAACCCGGGTTCGACCCGTCAATTTGTATTTACAGCTGTTTTCATAAGACCTGGGACAAAATAAATTTTTGAACCCGACCGCCGGCCCACCGATCCGGTTCAGTTATTTATTTTACAAATCAAACTATCAAATCAGGATCACGTGCCCGTCTAAAAATACCGGATCGGCGGATCGGCGGATCGGGTTCAAAAATTTAGTTTGTCCCAGGTCTTATGAAAACAGCTGTAATATAAAAAAATTGAAATTTTAGTTAAAAATATAATAGAAAGATTCGGGTCGCCGGGTCAAAGTAAAGGTATAACCCGACTCGACGGGTCGGGTCGAGTTCATGCGGGTTACGGGTTATCAAATAATGCGACCCAGTCGGGTCAATAACCCGGGTTTGACCCGACCCTTTCGGGACACTAACTGTGAGTGTGAACGAAGTACTAAGGTGTGATCTAAAAGTTAAGCAGTAAATATACAAAGATTTCTAGTTCAGAGTATGTAGTATGTAAAGAGTTTATTTATAAAAAGAAAAAGTTTTGTACGTGAGAAAAATTGTGATATCAAATCAACCTTTAAAAATGGCAATAATAAAATAAGAAAAAACGTGTATCGCTCAGTCCCCTCACGTGAGAACGAGACGTCATCCAATGAAATCGCAAATTCTTTTATCGCTCTGGACTTACGACGGTTTCCGCTTCTTAGTGTTAGCCAATAAAAATTGACTAAAGTCTTTTCTAATCAAACAGTTTCATATTTGGCAAACCTTTGGACCATTTTCGTCAATAACACCCACAAATTCTTTATATTGTGATAAAACTAGATCACCGTCAAAGATTCTAATTTTAAACATGCTAAAATTCATTGTGAATAAATTATGTGAAATAGTCAAATACTTAATTATTTTATCAACTATGATGTAGAGTACTGTAAATAATTTAGAATACTGCGTTTCAGAAAACAAATAAGATTTGCGTTCATTTTTTAATAAACTGGATATAAACATATTTTGTCTCACCGTGATTTAACTTAAGCGTTCAATCTTCTCTGCGCCGTACTTAGACTTTTAACTCATGAGACTTTTAAAGAAAGTCATAAAAAAGGAAGAAGATAATAAAAAGAATAAAGTATACTGTAGGTGAACAACGCCGAAAGAGTTAAAACAATAAATCACGCGAAGACCCACCTAGCTATCGTTGATAGTTTAAGATGCTAAACAAGTCCGGGGGAATAGTTAGGAGCAAAGTAAAGCAGTTAATCTTTTTTTTAGTCTGTAGATTTCCACATGTAGCAATTGTAGCATGTTTAGCATGCTCTTTATATCACCCAAGTTAATTAATAAAATTTTAAAGACTTTAGAAGCATATTCACATGAACCATGTAAATGTACATAAAATAACAATACAATTCAACTTAAAGGAAAACATTAGCTTCGTATTTTTTGAAAAGATATTTTATTACATATATTTCCGGATTAGTTATTATCGACATGATAAATATATACCAAATTTTTTATTTACTTTTTAGACGTAAGTTGAATATCTACATTAACAACAGCTACTAAATAAAAAAAATTTTCTAATTGTACTTAATCCAGATAAATAAAAATATCTTAAATCCGCAATTGTCTTTGAAATCTTTTCTATAAAAATTAATAAATTTTCAGTAAATAAAAATTTCAATATAACAGATGTATTAATAAATATTCAGCAAATAAATTGCAATATACAGATGTGTTGTAAACTTTACTTTTTTAGTTCGAAACTCCACTATCATATCTACCATACCATTGCGTATACTTAAGATAGTTTTAATAAAATAAACATTAAATAATTATTTATATTTTAAAATGAAATTATTTTTAAAATTATAAATTTTCTTAGTTAGAATTACCATTATTTTATATTCAGGCGTAAGAAATTCTTGATCAAGTTTCCACTAAAGGATACTAAATATTATTAATTAAATTAATCGACCAAAAATTCAAAGGATTACAGCAATTCTGATATAAATAAAATTAAGAGAAAATTTGTTTATCCATATGTAGAACAATTAAAATCTTGTGGAAACGAACTCGTATTTAGAGATTTATAACGAGATATATTAATATGTTCTGTATCCGATAATTTGATAATTTTGATAAACATGTGGTACGAATGTACGATAACGTTGCACTTTATGGTTTTTATTTTGGCGATTAATAATAAATACTGTACTATATGATCACCGAAACCCAATCAATATATCAAATTCCCTACTGTAATATGACACTCAAAAGATCAATATTTTATAAATTTATTTCAGTTTTGCTTTATACATACAATAAATTGTCTTAAATTTTTTACAATTTTTTTACTATAATGACCTAATATACGCATAAATGAACACAATAAATATTCGACATTATTATGTCTTTAATAATTATCTAAACGGCCAATACTTTTTATGCACAATCCATATGGTCTAATATCATCATCATCTGGTACTAGCCAAGTATTATGATACTTACTTAATCTTACAGGGTTAATTCTATTCTGAAAAACAACCTTCCATCTAGCATTCTGGCGCTCAAATTGTGTAGCATATCCTTCAGCAATACTGATTTCAGGGGTTGAATATATTCCCGTCCCATGTGTAAAGCGTAATCCTCTTTCATTTCGAAAACCCTCTCTCGCAATTTGATTTGCATTGTCTACTTCAGTTCCATGATAAGAAACTGGCCACTCACGAGAACTAGTACCAACACTACCCAACCATATTGCATCAGATCCATACCTTCCGGCAACATTAAGAGCATATCTTTTCCATCCATAAGGTCGTTTGTATAATTCCATTCCACGAAGGAAAGTTTCTCCATTATCACGTGTATCTCTAAAGTCATAATCATATGACGGATTTAATAACTCAGGTCTGATAACATGAAAATCATAGCCTCCAACGACTTTAGACAAGACTTGTATTGTACAACCTTTCTGGATATTGTAAGATGTTAGAGTTTTTTCGTCATTCAGTTGTTTACCATTAAATATAAGACGCATCATTTTAATATCTGTTCCAAACTTTTCATAAATGACGTTTTTAAACTCAAGAACGGTGATACTTGGATCAACAAACATTGATTGACTCTTCCCGGTGTCGAGAGGTTTGACGAAAACTTGAATTAGTTTGTTACTATCAAAAAAAGTTACATCTTTAGGAGGATCAAGATCTTTGATTTTAATTCGTATTAAAGATTTTTTAAAAATGGTATCAAGATCTAAAATTTGAACGGGATCAATTTTTAAACCATCAGCTTTGCATTCATCATATGTTTTTACGGGACATTTAATTATAGACGAAATCGCTGAGGCAACAAGTGATAATTGAGACATTTTAATTTTTTCTAGTTAATTTACTAAATTTGGTTTATGAAATTATTTTATGAAAAAAAAAAAATTTTTTTAACGTTATTTATATCTATTAAACAATTAATTACTAACTGTTTTTGTTACACCATATTTTTTGATGCGATGATCTGCGTCAACAAAATACATCATTACATACATATAATGATATAAAAAGAATAAAAGGAAACAATAATAAAAATTTAATATTGTGCTCAGCAGTATCAATACTCAATAAAATCACTTGATCCAAACCTAAAGAGGAAAATCTATTCAAAAATTACAAAATTTAGTATCATCTTTACCCGAAACCTATAATTTTAGACAATATTCATTTTTTTTTGATATTGTTATAACAACATCATAATTTTTGATAATATTTTGATATTATTACAATTTCCAATCGTTATTTATCATATTTATTTTTTTCAAAAATATAATGTATATAATTTATATTATTCGAAGAGTAAAATGTTAAGAACATGACAACTAATTATCGCAAAAAAAAAAATATATCACGTTCATTTACGCATTATAAACGCAATCACATGAAAACTGAATCTCTTCAATAATTTTATGTATTTTTGATTTTAAGAACGAACCATCTGCAGAGTTTTCACAAAGTTTCATTTTCAAAACTTACAAGATTCAAAATAATATTGTTTCAAAATTAAACACAACACAAACATTACATATTGTATATCTGATATTAAATATAATGTACTATTAATTAAGAACAAATAATATTTCTAAGAGCAATTTATTTTAACCAAAAACCAAGGACAATCAAATTAAAAAAGAGTAATTTTTTACATTTTAGGGATTGATGTTACAAAGATTTAGCCATACTATGTAACATCTATTGTCTTACAAAATCAAACTCAAATAACACCTTAGTATAAATGGACGATCAATACATGTGAAAATCTAGCCTAATCTGAAAGTCCGAAATCCGAAGCGAAACTCTGGAGAACATGGCCGAAATTATATGGTAATTCTTACCAAATTTGTAGTTCCTGTCAGAATTATAAATCACGGGATAATGCGGGTTAAAATGTATAGTGCTGGCCAAACAATTTCGGCCCGAATTTCGACTTCCGGCATTCAGTTTCAAATTATCCCGAAATTACTTAGTTTCGGCCACATGTATAAGATGAACATTAAAAATCGCGTAACTATATGATATATTAATATAGATTCAGATTCCAGAATTGCCAATTGTTTAGTAGTAGACTAGTAGGATAATTATTACTTAATACAAGTCATGCAATACCGAACAATCCCTATAAAAAATTTTTATCCGAATATTTCCAGTATTTCTCCGTGTCTTCCGCAAAAATTCCGTGAAAATGATACATTCACGGATATCCGTGTTAGCGAGATGAAAATTTCCATAATTTAAGGCTATAAATTCCATTAAAATGATACATTCACGGAAAAAATATGGAAAGATAAAACACGGATCAGATTTTTTACAGGGAATGTAGATACAGTATATAATTAATTTCATAATATAATGTAAACTTGGTATATCGAAGTTGCTATTTAGGGCCAAAATTTCGACATCTTAAATATGAAATAAATGAATTTACTTTTGAACAGAAAAAGACATACAGGCATTAAATACTATAAAAGTAAAACGTAAATTCCATGAAATCCTTGAATTTCAAATTGGTCCATCATTCACTAAAAACACTATGGCCATATTCTTCTGTGAATAGTATAATTAGCCAATCATTTCCTATTGATCAGATGATGGATGGGAATGTGAAGTCATTATATTTTTATGTGGCGATTGTTGCTATATTAGATCTTCTTGATTTCCCACTCTATTGAGATACAGGGATGATACTCTGTAATATAATAAGCTAATCGAGAAGCTTTTTCGATTACGTTGAAAGTATAAGCTCCATTCTATATAATACCACCACTATCCGAAAATTCATTATTAAAGTGGATGACAAATTACTTCGCATGTAAATAGCCGCTGACCTGCTTGGATCCCATTAAAATCGAGAAAGAACATACAACATTATTTATTTAAAAACCGTAATCCTAAAGGATTCTTGCAGAAAAAAGAACCATTTCTTTTTTATTTTACGAACGATTAATGATAAATGGACGATAATAAAGGATCAACTTTTTGTAAAAAATATATATATAATTTTTAGTTTAATATCGTCATTTATGTATTTTAAAAAAAAAATCAAATCGTCATGAATAACGAATTTTGAAAATTTCTCCAGAAATTTCCAGCATTTAAAACCGATTTATTCATGCGTGTTTTCTTTTATAAGATTAGTACAGATATTATGTTGAGTTTGAAAAAATGGGAATCTTATATTCATTAATCTTTATCAGTTTATTACATAATGCCAGTTAGGAATATCCTATTGCAGGTTTGTAAATAAATTCCCTTATTAATTAATATTGTAAATAATTATTAATTATATAACTATAATTATAAATACATAAATCATGATATTTTTGAACTATAATATTATATAATTTAAATTCATTTACTTCTTTTTTTGGAAAAAACAATTCATCTTCCTCTAAAATAGCCAAATATTTAACCCTTTCCTTCTTCATAATATATTTTTTTATATAAAATAAAATATTAAAATCTCCATCTCCATCTCCATACATCACTATATTTCTAATTAATAATTTCTTAATAAAAGTATTTTGTGAATTTTTTAAAAATATTTCCAGATCACTTGTATTAAATAAAAGAACTAAACATAAATATTCTAATTTAGGAGGAAGAATCTGTCCTAAATTTTTTAATACAGTTTAACTTAATTCATTATAAACAGTATCATATTCATAAAATTTCACTGCAATAGTAAGATAATTAATGTTATGTTGATTATTTTTAATAATTAAGTAAATATTATTATCATCTAATACATTCGTATAAAAATATCTAACCTTTTTATAATAAATTCATATAATCGTCGTTTTGATCTTGGTTCATAATAATCTTCTATTATATCAAAAAATTCCAATACAAAATTTCTAAATAATAACCACATTTTGTAATAGACTAATAGTAGTAGTAATGATTCTATATGTAATATTTCATGTATAATCAGAGATTTCAATTTAAAAGGTTTAATAACCTTAATAATTTGTTGAACAAAATCAGAATTTAAATAATTACAATTAATAAGATGAATAGATTCTAAAACATTTAAATGATCAAAAACCTCGTAAAATATTAATTATATTTTTAAAATTAATGAAATAAAATACAATTGTATTTAAAGTATTTGAACAATTAGAATTTTTTAATGATAAAAATGGATTACTGGATTATATAAATTTAAATTATAAAAAATTCCAAATGAAATTTTTTTGAGATTATGTTGTGAAACAATCATTTGTGTTAAACATTCTTCAACTAATGAATAATTATTGATATTAAAATTAACTTCAGGAAATTTAAAAATAATTGATGAGATTGAATTACAATTAGAATATAAAAATTTCAAAAGTGGAATAAAATCTTGAAATGGAATGGCATAACCATTTAAATTTAAATTTCTGATATTGCATATAAGATTTGGATTTTGTAAAATCAAATCCATATTATCATAATTTTTATTCACTTCAAAAGAATATATATTTCCTTCAGTTCTTCAAATAATGACCTATAAATTAAGCTTTTTAGTTTATCATTATATTTATCTACTAAAGTATCACCCCAATATTTAATAGAACAAAATATTTTATCTGTATACAAGTATTTAATAAAACTAGGATAATTGAATAATCTATTATTCGAAGGTAACAATTTATCATTAATTCCATATTCATCAAATTTTGCTTTACTATCCTCATTTAAAAAGCATAAATAGTATCAATAAAACTATAATTTTTAGGGAATTTAATTGAAAATGGATCTTCCCATAATAATGGAATTGTTAACGACACCATAATCTATTAACAAGTATACACGAATGTAATGTTTTATAATCATAATGAAAATATTGTATGATTTTATTTATTAACTCTGGTAAATCTCCTAAAAATATTTTCGAGCATGCCATGTTGGTAAATTGGTAAAAGAAAAGGAGTTTTGCTTTCATTTCAAAATGAAAATAAATTTATCAATTTCGTAATTGTACAACTTTAGTAACAATAGGACCAAAAATAATATGTTACATCCGGCGGTCCGCAGAATGCAGATTGGCGGATATCTTTTATTTGTTATAAGCGTACAAGAAATCTTTACATCATAAAGTAAATTCTTATTATAGGAACGTACTGTATATAATTGTTTGTGATTGTTGCTAAGTTTTATGTAATTATTTTCTCAAAGCAAATTAAAAATTATAATAATCTCATGAGGACTTTACGTCGGCACAGTCAAGTCGGGTGATTCTCTACATAAAAATTATAAAACATTTTCATTCGTGGATACAATTGGTGTTGTACAACAATTTCTTTATTATGAGAAGATCCACCTATTGAAAAAATGATAATACTAATAATAAAACGATATATAATTCATAACAAGACCTCCGAACTGTACAGAAAAAAAATTATAAAAGCCTTTCCTTTTTTAGATAATTCCTGGTGGAATCTATTACCTTTCTGGACACTGACCGAAATTATCATCATTCCGCCCTAAAAAAACGCGTAAGCTACTATTTTGCTGTTTTATACTTTTTAATCTTTTCATGTATATTTCGGGTCCTTTCGTAATGATTTATTTCCTTTAAATAAATTATTTAATCATCCTAATTTTATTCAATGTTTAGATATTAGTTATTCTATTAAAAACTGAGTAGCAGAATCTCAACGACTAAATGGTTATTCTATAAAAATTAAAAATTCAACATTTTCGTTAATGTCAAACTTTGTATAACCTTGTAAAAAAGCGATCATCAAAATTATTCATTGAAAAATTCAAAGGCTAAATTTCATTTTGTTATCAAAAATTTAAAACTTCGGTAAATTAGTAATTTTTAGGTTCAATTTCATCACTTTGTTTTCTATTTTCAATATATAATTTATATTGCAATAATTATCCAAAACTTTTTCGTAAATAAATAATTAACTCAAAAAAAATATTAAACGGCGACTTTACTAAGGACATGAACAAGAATCTTGACATTAACAATAATTTTATTTATTCCACTCAATCGGGTCATTCTCATAATTATATATATTTATAGCATGTAGTAATAATGTAATATTTTTCGTTAATTTGGAATAGGTCATCTGACGAAAGGACGATCATCATGTGATGTATTACAATAACGTAGTTGTCATGTGTAAATTTATGCAGCATAATATATTGGTAATAATTTGTGCGACGAACGGGCTAAATTTATATAAATTTACCATATTTTTACTCACTATAACTTCGAGAATCCCTTTCCCTTTCCCTTTCTCTTTTTTCTCTTATTTCTCTTTTCATTTGATATGGCATGTTCAAAGTTATTGTCAGGAGATTTACCAGAGTTAATAAATGAAATCATACAATATTTTCATTATGATTATAAAACATTACATTCATGTATATTGGTTAATAGATTATGGTGTCGTTTAACAATTCCTTTATTATGGGAAGACCCATTTTCAATCAAACTTCCTAAAAATTATTATTTTATTAATATTTACTTAAATAATTTAAGTGATGATTATAAAACAAAATTAAATGAATATGGTATTAATGATGATTTATTTTCTTCAAATACTACATTATTTAATTATCCTAGTTTTATTCAAAGTTTAGATACACGTAAACTTAGTAGTTCTATTAGAAATTGGGTTGGAAATTCAACAACTAGAAAACAAATTCCTATCAATTCTATGCAAAATACAAATTTATCACCTTCACAAACATCAGATTTTACAAAATTAATTTATAAATCATTATTTTTGGTACTTATTAAAAGTGAAGTAAATTTGAATAGTTTTAAAGTTACAATGATTACAGATAAAGATTATGAAAAATTTGCTGATATTTTTGAATTAATTTTACAAAAACCAAATTTTATTAATAATATCAAAAATTTATCAATTGATATTGATATAATAACTGATAATATAACTGAATTTTTAATGTTTATTTATTCGAATTGTTATTCAATTTCATCATTTTATTTTTTATATCCATATGAATATAATCATATTATAACTGAAAAAAGTTTATCACAAATTATTGATTCTCAAAGAAATCTTAAAAAGATAATAATTGGTTTTAATAAATATCCTTTATATCATTCATTATTATCATTAAAAAATCCTAATTGTTTAAATACATTAAATACAATTATATTTTATTATATCGATTTTAAAGATATAGTTGTTTTAAATGAAGTATTTAATCAATTGAATGTATTAGAATCAATTCATATTGTTTATTGTTATTCTCTAGATTCTAAATTTATTCAACAAATTATTAATATTACTAAACCATTCAAATTGAAATCATTACTTTTGGAGGATATAGAATCATTAGAACCATTAATACAAAAATTTGGTGTTTATTTAGAAAATTTTGAAGTTACAAATAATAAATCACAACAATTATTACAATCACTTAAATCAATTATAAAATATTGTAATAATATTAAATTTTTAAGTTTGAATTTTGAACCAAATTATCAAATTATTAATTTAACATTCAATTTAATTGAAAATTTTAAACAAAATCTTAATTATCTTTCAATTGATGTTTATTTTAACCTTAATAATATTGATATAATTAGTTCAGTTGTATTACAAAATTTAGGACAAATCCTACCTTTTAAATTAGAATATTTAAATTTAGTACTTGCAATTAATGGAAATGATTTAGAGATATTCTTAAAAAATTCTCAAAATACCTTTATTAAAAAATTTTTAATCAAAAATAAAAATAAACAAAAAAATAAAGGTATTTTTCCTTATATAAAAGAATATATTATTAAAAAGAGAAGAACTAAATATTTAGCTATTTTAGAAACATTTCGTGAAACAAATGAAGATTTATTTACTTTGAAAGATAAAGTGAAGGAATGTGAATTATATGATATTCAAGTTTTAAATTATAATGATTTACGTATCAATACTGAATATTTTTTAAAAGAAATTTTTTGAATTAATTATGTAATACAAACATTATCAAATAAACGTATTTACGAAGTATTAATACTTCAAATTATATTAAAGTTTACTTTTCATATTAATTATATATTATTTTATTCTTAAAACCTAAGTATTCGACACGTCATTATTGAAATTATGGTTTTTGTTTAACAAGTAATTATCTGTTGATAATATTTAAACGTTTGGTTACAGTACGATTTCCTGAATGCCTTTTTTCTGAATATATCTTTTCCCGAAGTCATTTGCCTGAATGCCAATTTTCCGAACTGAACATTTTCCTGAAATATACAATTTCCCGAATCCTTATTTCCCGAATCCCATTTCCTGAAGTCTAATTTCCCGAATCCTAAATCCCAATATCCTGAATCCCAATATCCCGAATTCAAATATCCTTAATTCTAATATTCCGAATCCTAATATTCCGAATGGACAATTTCTTGAATTATATAATAAACTGTATATTTTCGTATGATTTATAAATAAACTATATATAATAAATTTAAAAAACAAAGAACTATTGATAACTATAAGTTTTATTATTCAAATATACAGTATTATAAGCAGATATAATGTTAACAATTGTAAAAATTTTTTAAAGTACTGGTTATAAATGAAATTTATTAGAGATTTATTAATATGATTCAACTTTTTGTAATATTAAACTAACTGTATGTTACTAAACATTTATTAATTTCGCATTATGAATAGAAAAATTACTAAATGAACAACTTTATCTATATAAAAACACAAAATTTTACACTAATTTATTACTTTTACATACTATGAATAATTATCTAGCTAGTATAGTTAAAATTTCCACACATCAATTTGTTGCAATAGAAAGCATTAAAAATATTCCTTTATTATATCAAGTGTTTTGACTACATCAACTCTGTTAGCTTTAGGTGCATGACTATGTTCTTTAGTACTTATCAATATGTGTTCCTCACCCTCTAAGTCAGTTATACTTTTTTCTGAACTCACAAGACCAATAATATCTTTGGTTTATATTTTTTTTCTTTTGTATACAAATATCCATATACATTGATTTTGGATTACATTATTTATTTTAAGTATTTGTTTTAATACAAGTTAGTTTATTACATATTATATTTATATACATTATATATAATTTATTGATTAGTATACTAAATAAAATAAAGGTTGAGTTTATGAAATTAATAATTCTAATTTATGATGTAAAATTATATAAAATAATATTAAATTCAGTAAAATGTCTATTCAGAATATCAGGGTTCATGATATTGGAATTTGGGATAAAATAATTCAGGATAAAAGAATTCGGGAAATTGGATGTTTCATATAATTCCAGAAATTGAGATTCGGGAAATTGGCATTCGGTAAAATAGAGTTTCAGGAAATGATCAATTTCTGGAAATAGGCATTCAGAAAATTGGATTCAGGAAAAGGTATATTCAGGAAAATGGTATTCAGAAAATGGTCCGACAAGGTTAAACGTTTTTCATAAAGTCAATTAATTATATTTAGTTCCAGTTATTAGGGCAAGTATCAGGATTTTTAAGTTTGAAATACAAGCGATTAATGTACTCGGAATTGATGTTGTCACCTTCAATGAATTTTGCTGATAAAAGCTTCCAGGATTTCCAAATAATATCTCCGCTAAATTTTCGCAGAACTCTTACACCAAAGATAATCAAAACAAATTTGAATGTAAAATGTTTCATATTCCTCTAAATATTCAAAAAATTCATATAAACAATTAGCCGTAATCATTCATTTTTATTTAATGAGAAGTCCAATATTTGTGAGGTTGGAGGGATCGGAGTGGTGAAGTGATCGTGTCATGCCGAGTTTTTAAAAAACGCTTTGATGTTTCAATTTTTAATAAATATATACAAGATGTGCAGTTAATCAATTTGGTTCATGTGATATTTTTGATTCATATAAACATTATATTCTCAAAAAGTGAAAGTATTCGTTCCTGTTAAAAAGATTCTAATTTTTAACATGCTAAAAATTCATTATAAATAAATTATATGAAATAGTCAGATATTTATTTATTTTTCTCATGTAAAGAACTGTGAAAATTTGTGTTTCAGAGAACAAATAAGTTTGTGTTCATTTTTTTAATAATCTGAATATAAACTTATTTTGTTTTACTGTGATTTAACTCAAACTTTCCTGTATCATAGATATATGATTGTACTTGGACTTTTAGTCAAAAAGCGAAAAAAATAAGTCACATTGCAACCCAGAAATATGAAATATCTGCATAAATCATATGATTATCCCGTATCATAAATTAAACTTTTACGATGGGTTTTTTTTCAGTCTTCCACTTCCAATTAAGATAGGACCCAGAAATATATATATAGTGAAATTAGACAGAGTATTTTTCCATCCATAGTTAGGTCATCAAAATTGTGTATTTTTTACCGAAATTTTTTATATATAAAAAATTAGTTTGCGTATTTTTGGCCTAAATTTGGCTAATCTATATATTTACTGTACGTTAACCGCATTGTAATATTTAGTATTAATTGAAGAAATTCTAAGGGTTAAAAAGTAAAATTTTAGAAAAATATTATTGAAAAAATGGTAAATTAGAATAAATTCTATTTTCTCACATTTAAAAGTATTTTGTTTTATAAATAATATAGAAGTAATGATAAAATAATTAATAACTTAATGTCTGAAATTTTATTTGCGTATTTTTGCAGGATTTTCAATACCAGGTGTCAATTATGCGTACTACTCATTTAAAAAGTCTCTGCGTACTGCTCATAGTAAAAAAATTTTCGCCACCTAATCCTTATATATATATTTCTGGGTCCTATTATTAAAATTCTGCATAAATCCGATCTAACTTAAACAACTCCAAAAAGACTCGTTTATGAACATGCCTTTATTTCTATCCTAGAACGGTATTCTTTGGAGTAGTCAAGGAAATAGCTTCTCCATGTAGTAAACCTCCACTTTTTGTTTTTTAAAAGAAACTTTTATGATATGGATACCTACGAGATCGATTTTCGTAACGAAAAGATATGATCACAGAACGTTTATATTTTTATCAGAAATTCAAAATCCATTTTCTAATTAAAGGTAAATAGTAATAATTATCTTATCAGTTATGTATACTAATATTAACAATTTATTTAGACAATGTATTAAATGAGTAATTGTAAATTCGACAAAATGATGCCGATCAAAAAGTGATTTACTTCATGGATGAGATAGTGATTTTCAAAAGTAAAATGCATTTGAATAAAATGCTTAATGTCTATATCGAACCAAATTTTTATTTTTATTTTTCAAATTACGTCAGAAACATGTGGCAGGTGCATAGAAAAAAGGAAGTTACGCTAATTCCTTAAAGGCAAATTATGTCCATTTAAATCATAAACATGTGATATGTGATTATCACATGATTTACAAAGAAGTTCATATATAGTGATCATGTCATCATGTGCAAATGTAAGCTTGACATAATTTGTGCGACAAACGGAGTGCTGCTCCGAAATTCACATAATAAACTTAACGTAACTTCTAGTTAATTTCAACATCCCTTTTCTTTCCTTTCTCTTTTCATTTAACATGGCATGTTTAAAATTTTTTTCAGGAGATTTGCCTGAGTTATTAAACGAAGTCATACAATATTTTCATTATGATTATAAAACATTACATTCATGCATATTAGTTAATAGATTATGGTGTCGTTTAGCAATCCCATTATTATGGGAAGATCCATTTTCAATTAAATCCCCTAAAAATTATCGTTTTATTGAAATTTATTTGAGTAATTTCAGTAATGATGATAAAACAAAATTAAATGAATATGTAATTCATAATGACATATTTCCTTCAAATACATTATTTAATTATCCTAAATTTATTCAACATTTAGATACATATAAAGTTTGTAATACTATTGGTAAATGGATTACCAGTATTTCAATAACAAGAGGGCAACATTCCAATTATTCTATGCGAAATATTAATTTATCAGCTTCACAAATATCAAACTTTACAAACCTAATTTTTAAATCATTTTTTCTAATATTCATTAAAAATGAAGTTAATTTGCATAGTTTTGGAATTACAATAGATAGTTATAAAGAAACTGAATGTTTTGATACGACTTTTGAATTAATTTTACAAAATACAAATTTCTTTTTTAATATTAAAAATTTAACACTTGATTTGATTGAAATAACTGATAATATAACAAAATTTTTGGAATTTCTCTGCTCTAATTGTAATTCAATTTCATCATTTCATTTTCTACTTCCAATTATAAATAATAGTCATCCAATAATCGAAAAAATTTTATCACAAATGATTAAACTTCAAGAAAATCTTAAAAAGATTACATTTGGTTATGATTATAGTACCCCTTTATCTCTATTATTATCATTAAAAAATCCTAATTGTTCAAACACATTAAATACAATTATATTTTATTCTATTGATTTTAGAAATATAAATATTCTAAGTGAATTATTTAATCATTTGAATGTTTTAGAATCAATTCATATTGTTTATTGTTATTTCCTAGATTCTAAATTTATTCAACAAATTAATAATGTTACAAAACCATTTAAATTAAAATCTTTAATTTTGAATCACATAGATGAATTGTTAGATCCATTAATACAAAAATCTGGCAATTATTTAGAAAATTTTAGAATTCCAAAATTTGGATTACAACAATTATTACAACCAATCAAATTATATTGTAGCAATATTAAATTTTTATCTATTCAACTACATTATAAGAATATTAATTTAATATTCGATTTAATTAAAAATATTAAGCAAAATCTTGATTATCTTATTATTGATTCCTCTATTATCTTTCAAGTTTTTGGTGATATTAAATTTAATTCAACTGTATTACAAAATTTAGGACAAATTCTTCCTCTTAAATTAGAATATTTAAATCTTATAATTAATGAAAGTGATTTAGAAATATTCTTAAAAAATTCTCAAAATACTTTTATTAAAAAATTGGCAATTAGAAATGCAAAGGATGATGGAAGTCAAGATATTTTACCCTATATAAAAGAATATATAATGAAAAAGAAAAGAGTTAAATATTTAGCTATTTCAGGTATTTTTCATGAAAAAAGTGTTGATTTGTTTTCTTTGAAAGATGAAGTAAAGGAATTTCAATTATATGATATTCAAGTTCTAAATTATAATGATTCGGTTATTGATGTTTATGATTTTATTATAAAATAAACTTATTAGTTATTTATTTAATTTATTTTATTTTATATTATCACTATAAATAAAGTTAGCTTTAAATACTTTTAAATCTTACTGTTAAATTTTTAAATTTTTTATATTTATCTCCAAAATAATTTTGAAATTTTCAATTTATTAAACTTATTAGTTGTTTTATTAAAAAAAAAATATTTGAATTTTAATATTTTATTTTGAACGCTCCCATTTATTTTTTTAATTGTAAAATATAATGATAATTATTACGAATGTAAAGTTTACTGTTCGGAAATCTTTTGAAATCATAGAGTATGTTATATTAATGTTTCGGGCGAAAGCGAAAGCCGAAACTGTTTTATGACTGGCGAAACGTTTCGTCAATTTTTAGTTCCAGTTTCGGCCATTTCGAAACTGCCTAAACTTGGTGAAATTTATTTTATTTATTTTATTTTATGTGAAGACGGACAGACTATTAACAGGACATATACGTAACCGTGCTATCCTACTTCTAGCTATCATCCCCCCGAAGACGGACCCGAACTTCTTTAAATCCAACGAACCAGGATGATCCCCTCCCCTACCAGAAAGGAACCAATGAACTCAATTAAAAAGCGAACTAATTAACCCGTACTTTTCTTTCAACCATCAAGGTCGCCACCTGTAAGTACTGTCATAGGTGGAATGATTCACACTGTTTGTAATTGTTAATATCTATCATAATACGAACCTAAAAATTCAAAAAATGAATTACAAAATATAGAAACTAAACTAATTCAAATACGAAATTGAAAAATTAAATCTATATTAGCGGGTAAGAAGTCTTCTTCTTTAGTGTCCCTACAATCGAAAATACAAAGTTTCTTTGTTAGAGGCATAAAATCGCCATAATTGTTATAATGATTAAGTCTGGCATGACGCTTTTTTAGGCGACGTTCTATTATTTTGGTGTCATTGGAAGTATCACCGAAATCATCTTTTACGTATTGGATATCGTTCGAACGAATAATAGCGCGGTACGGTTTAAAGGGGTAGTGTTCATCCCGGAATTGTTGTCCAAAATTCGTCATCAATTTGTTAAGACGTCTTGATGCGACTGTACGTTTGTCATCACTTTTCTTCGTAGAAATTCCATACGCAAATTTGCGAATACTAGCCATACGGTCATCAAAATTATCATTCATTTGAGTGAAAAATTCCATAGCATTAGTACGCCTAAGATAATGTTTGGCAGAAGTATTGTGGTCCCTGATGTCCTTGATGACATTTAACCTTTCGTTAAGACGATCACGAGCTCTGATCTCACTCATACGATCTTCATCTAAACCTAACATATGTGCGTCTCTCAAGGAAAGTTGAATTGTAGAGTCCTGTAATAAGTGTATGGCATCCATGTACTCTGATGCACCTTTACCACAATGTTCATCAATAAGATTTGCAATATACCAATCCCTATAGGAGTTTTCTGATGTATCATCCTGACCGTTATTGGCTGAAGAGGCATCCTCTTCATCTGAGTCCTGATTGTTGATGACACTGCGTAATGCAGGAGTAATATGAGGAGGAAAAATCCTATCTTTGGGAAGATGTAAAAGAATACAATTCCGATCATATGGAAAACGGAATAACGGAACGGTTGGGGAACGTTTAAACAATCCCATGTTAAATTTTAAATGAGGAATCCGTCTAGAAATCTTATGATGTGGATAGAAAAGGAACTTCCTTTGATTCGCAAGTTTAATCTTATGGCGGAGTTTAAGAGCCCTTCCAGATTTAGGTTTATTAACATTAAAGACACGTTGACAAGATCGGTCAAAACGAGCTTTTTGCCGTGCAGCCGTACGTGGATTAGAACTTAACGTGCGAGAGAAATTTTCATAAATCTTGGTGTACATAGGACCGGTAGCCTTATAAGGGGGTAAAATTGAGTCAAGGTTGTGCGCTTCATAACGCGTTGTATAGGAAATGCCCAATCGATTTGAAAAAATCTTTTACCTCGAGTTATTATTATATTTCTCATAAATGATATTGGCGTGAAAACTTTTATGGTGAATAATATTATTCACAGGTGCAGAAATCTCCTGATTTTCTGAAGGAGTATCGGTTACTTGAACGATAGCCGAATGGTGTTGAGTACAAGCGTGTCGATTAAAATTTCTAACAAAAGGGCACGGTATGCAGCATGGTGTTGTCTTCTGATAGGGAAACTTCTTTGTAGGTAGATGGTTACAAGCTACATAGATACCAAAGTGAAATCTGTATCGTTTGTAAGAGAAGTTGAAAAAAGTTTTGGTGATATTATTGCTACACGTGATTTTGCCTTCACGTGATGCTATCAAATTGATTCTATCCAACAACTTGAGTCGTATCATGTTAAAAAATTTGTTTTGAATACGCCGAGGAATAACTCGTTGATGTAAAAAAAAGTGCGTGAGGCATTTCGATATTTGAAATCGATGATTAGGTAATTTGCTTGTGGAATAATACCGAATTGGGGTAGATGACATATGATGATCATTTGTGTATATTTTCAGGTGAATTTCATTGGTGTCTGGTATTTGATCGACAACCTCAAAAAAGAAACTTTTTGAACGCCTACATTCGTAGATCTTGTTATAACCTGCTTTGGACGCAGCGGTCACGTGAAATTTTTCAAAAGAGACCAAAAAAGAAAAGGTCGAAAGTATTGGTGAAGGTAAAGGAGCTTTGACTATGATAGTCGGAAGTGTGTTATCCTGTGGTTTAATAGTCGTCTCTGAAACATTATCTTTAGCAAGTCCGCCTTCAGGAATATTTCGTCTGCTATCGGAGTGTCCGTCCAACTGCGGATAAGGTTTCGAAGGTTCGTATGAAGCCAAGGAAGAGTTGGGTTGCTTGTATTGTGAAGATGACATAGTCCCTTAGTATGGGATAAAATGAGAACTAAAAACCTTGTATGAGACCAAGGCGCCCGCTTGGGCCTCGTCCCCTTTAGCGTTTCAAATAGAAACTAAAAAATTAAAACTATCGCAATATTACTGCGGAAAACTAACAGAAAATAAAAAGGGGGAAAGAGTTTTTTTTTTTATCCTAAACTTGGCGAAATTTCTGAAACTTGGCGAAACTACCGAAACGTGGAAATTGTCACGTGCATTATTTTTATTGGTGGTTAAATTTATGCATTTGCTCATGATTTTCTCACGAAAGATCTTTCGTATTTATACACATGTTTAATTGCAAATAAACCCCTATTTTCCCCCTTTCATTTAAACAACAAAATCAAATTTTACTTTTTTAAGTCTTTGTATGGGGAGTTCATGCTATTCAAGGTGCAAAAGTATCAGAAAGCCATTACGAAACAACTTGCGCATACTGTAATTACTTTTGGAAAAAAGGCTCACCACAAGATTTGGAAGCACACTTTGCTAATGAGTATCAGCTAATACAAGACAATTTTTTTAAAATCGTCTTGCTGCAAAAGCCAAACTAATTTTGAACAAGTAGCAGCTAAAAAACGAAACTTAATGATAGTACTGGGTATCCAGACAAAAATATCTGATTTCCATGAAATGTCACGTTTATTGAGGCAAGGATTCATGAAATTGATCGGGCTTGTGTAAAGGCTTTGTAGTATGTGGTATTGCATGGCATGTAATTGAAAATCCGTTTTTCATCAAGTTTTTGAAGACTTTACGCCCAGGACACACTCTTCCATCAAAGAAGTACTTTCCAGTAAATTCTTATCACAGTTTTAAACACACGAGTTATCAAGATATTAAAAAATACAACTAATCTAACATTATGTGAGATTTATTATTTATTATAACATTATTCAATTAATATTTAATAAAACTAAATTTATTTTTTATTCTTAATTTATAGGCTTGTGATGGATGGACGAACTCAGCAAATGAATCAATTTGGAATTTTTTGATTCATACGCCTGATCATGAGGAATATCTGTGGTGTTTAAAGGGCCTACCAAGCGAAAGTCATTCTAGTCATTCTGGTGAATTTTTAGCCAAAACAATTGATGAAATAATATCCAAATTGGACCTGCAAATTTTTCGGCAATTGTATCGGATTCAGGTTCAAAATGCACGACAAATGGTTGTAGATAAATATAAGAAGATTCTTTAATGTGCGTTGTATAGCACATGCTAGTAATCTGATTTCAAAAGATATTTGCTCTACTTCATTTGCAAATCAGATCTTAACAAAATGTAATACTATAGTAACATATTTTAAAAAAAGCCATCAAGGAGGTAATTTAAATCTATTTTCGTTTATTTTGTTAATATTATTCTCAATTAAATACAAAAAAAAGGATCTTCATTAAAAGACGAGGCCAAGGCTTGTGATATTAGTGGTGGAGGACTAAAAAAATGGGTAGATACAAGATGTATGATTGTGCAGATGCGTCATAAAATACCCTTAGAAAATGTAAGATTATGAAATTTATTTGATTAGAACTTTTCATTTATTAACTATATTCACTTTTTAGATTTTTATCTAGTTAAAATCTGAAAACCCCGGAATTCTTTCAACAGCAGTATTATCAGTGTTACATTTTTTGATGACGTGCGTGTATTGGTATTTACATTACGCCCCATTAAACAATCAATTGCAGCATTAGAGTCACAATCTTGTACTCTTGCCGATTGTTTCCTTGGACTTGCAAAAGCAATTGAAATAATTGCCAATCAATGATATCGTACTTTTAATCGCCGCTCTGATGAACTTGTTTATCTATATTTATTATGCCTTTTTTTTAAAACCATCTTATACCGGTAGGTTTGAATATTATTATATTGTATTCATAGTTTCGTATAATAGTTTTTTATAATATCTATAAATTTTTTTATATTAAAATAAAATAGGTATTTACAAAGCATGAGGAAATTTGTTATTAATATGATAGCAGATGAAATTTTTATAAAGATGGGGAAAATAGCGAACGTAAAAAATTAATGCATCAGATGAAAAAATATCGTAAAAGAGAAAATCTTGAAGTAGGTGAAGCTGAAACTCCAGATGAATGGTGGTCTTCCATTGATTCATTGAGGATAGCTTTCCTGAGGACAAGGATTACCACTTAACTGTCACGCCTTATGCAGTTGGATGTTTTTGGTCAAGTCTTGGTTGATATATGGTAAGAGGAGGACTAAAAAAGAATTACCACATTACAGTGTGGAAAAATCTGCTGAAGAAATTCATCAAATTTTTATTGATACTCATTTGAATCCCGACCAAGACCTTTTTGAATTAAATGACGATTTGCCTAACAATGTATTATGTTAATGAGGAGGAAATAGTAATGGTTGGTAAAGTTTTGAATTTAAACGCATTTATTGATACTTTAGAATATATAGTATAGATATTATAGAGAGTGAAAATGAAGAAGTGGATGAACCTATGAATGAAAATGAAGATAATAATATTGAATGGGACCCAGCTGCTGAAGCTGTTGAAATAGTTGATACAATGTAAATTGTAAAAGTTGCGATTCATTAATAAATTTATGTTTGTACTATTATAAAATATAATAATGTATCACAAAAGTTCAAAAAATAATATAAAAAAATGTTTTGCAAGTTTCACTCAGTTTCGGAAATTGCGCCCGGTTTCGTCAGTTTTATCAGTTTCGGATTTTGCTCTTGGTGGCGAAACTAGTTTCGTTTGGCTGCAGAAGTTTCGCCGGGGTCTAGTTTCGGTTTTGCCCGAAACACTAAAATGGATCAAGCTCTAATGCTTCTCAATCGAATTCAACTAAATTGAAATTAAGATAAATCAATCGTGACATAAATACTAACTCAATAACAACATTAATTAGATCACACCTATTCGTACCTGTACATTATTGATTGTACCGTACCTATCACACCGTAATGATTTACTATATACTCATAAATTATACATAAAAATTATCATTATTACGCTATTACGCAAAATAAAAAAAAGGATGATATATGCAGTAAATAATATGATAATTTCAAAAAAAGAAATAATTTAATTATTAAAATTGAAGAATTCCTTTTTAATATTTTTGAATCGAATAATAAAGACTATGAAATTATATTTTTATTTAACATTTAAAATGATTTGACAATATTTTATTTAAGTAATCATTCTCCTTATTTACAAAAAATTTCTAGTTCGCATAATTCGTCCCGGAAATTCTTACTGGTAAAAGAAAAAAAAGTAACGTTAAAAACGTTACTAAAAAAAATAAATAGGAACTCCCTTCCTTCACCCAATTGCTCAAAGTCCGGTTCGTATAGTTCACATAAAAATATTTTTTGCTCACATAAAATATATGTCTAAGTAATATTCATTCTCCTTATTTATAAAAAATTTTGCCAACTTCAATAATTTTAAGGTAAAATGAATTGAAAGTTTAAGTTATAAGCTACCTTTATAAATATACTTTCAATGATATACCAAAATTTGCCATTTTTTAGATGAATTGCTATTTATCATGATGAAAATATAATAAAAGCAAATTCAGAACAGAATTATCCTTATAAAAAATTTTGTCCGTTATTTTTGTAAAAACTCCGTAAAAATGAGCTTTTTACAGATCCATTCACGTAAAATGTAAATAATTCAATAAATTCCGTGATATAAGGTTATTAATTCTGGAAATATGATCCTATAGATTGACTTTTTTTACAGGGTATAGAGGATATGGCGAAAGTCCATAAAAGATAGATATATTTTAATTCAAACTGCAAATGTATATCATATTAAGATATATCATTCAGATTACTTAATAGTGTATACCTTCTTATTGTGAAGTATTTCAAGTTATTGAAAATAAACTAGCTAAAACAGGACCCCGAAATATATATGTAGAGGTCAGGTCCAGAAGTGGTCCAAAATACGCATTCTTTCAGGGCCGGAATTACGATAATTTCAGCCATTATCTAAATTAGGAAATATTATTTTGGCTGGGATTATCCATAAAAGGAATGATCTACATGATTTTTTTGACTCATTATACGCAAACTCTGACCTGACCCTTTTATGTATATTTCGGGGTCCTGCTAAAACTAAAACAGTAAATACAATAAATGTAAAATTAACTTTAACATTTGGTTTCAGTTAAGTAAACATCACTAATTATTACAACTTGGCATAAATAAATTTGTAAGAATCATCTGACTGAATCGGATCAAAAAATTCAATGAGTAAATAATGTTTATATCAATCATATGACGCAACGCAAATCATGCATAGCGTAAAGTTTAAATCAATCACGTTAATCAAAAACGCCATAATAAATAGTATAATTTTTCATAGTATAAATAGGATACATCCTAAATATTTTTTTCTTTTTTCAGTTATTTTTGGCAAAACTGCCCATCCAAATGGTGATATGTCTCTTATTACAAATATCGACTATTAACTGGAGATTTCAGAATATCCTTTACAGAAGAATCTCATTGACTAGAAGAAATACTAAACACTCTTGTAAATAAAAATGATGAGAAGGAGGAGCAAATAAATGTAAGACTATTATTTAAGGGCATTAAGACATATAAAATTTTTTATTTAATGTACATGCACAAATTTTATGGTTTCAGCTGGAGCTCTTCAGTTACAATATAAAAGTTCTTTGAGTTGCACCTATCGTAAGGTCTGTTGATTCTGGAGGAGGAATTGGCTATGTTCCTTCCTTACAATAGTCAAAGAGTTTGTAGTGTCTAACAAAGACGCTTTGTAGCATGTCAATAAGGATTGGAATCGAATCGAATCTTTTCAGGATTTTCTTCATAGATGGTCAATGGTCAACCTGTGGAAAAAGTAAGAGACATCACACTAAACGAAGCAAGTGAAACACAAAACATCATTAAACATGATAACAATGAAAACAATCCTCGAAAAATATTATTTTCTCCAGGACTATCTCGTAACGCTGCGAAGAAGAGAAAACCTCTTCACAAGTATTTGAAGAAACCTGAATAGTTCATATAATATTATATAACTTTAGTAGTTACTTGTTGGTTCTAAAATTAATTCTAAAACTGCAAGTATGAATGACAAAGAAGAGTTGCAGACTTGTAAAAATTATTTGATTTGTGATACCTGCTTCAGCTTTCAGTTCAATAGTGCTATTTATTTTTAAACAAACAATCAATATATTTATTTTATCACTCTAAATAAATAAAGATGCAAATTGATTTTATGTGGTTAAGTTCGTTCGGATGCGTTATATAGTGTTTTATTATAAAAGTTCGTTATATCCGGTGAAATTATTTATAAAAAATCGGTTCTGGAAATTCCGGTTCAGTATAGCGAGATTTCGGTTCTTTATAACCAGTGGCGACTGTAACTTTCTAGGGCCTTGTAATTATATTAAATCAATCATTACTAGTATAGTTCCTTAAAATACTAATATTAAACAATTGGGAAGAAGTATTAAGTTTTTTAACAGTAAATCTTCCATCCTTTTTATTGACCCATTTATTAGAGAGGGAAGTACAAAAAATATTGCGTTCTAGCACATAAAATACCGAATGTGATGAAATTCTTTCATATTTTCACCCCAGCGTAGATAATAACTAAAAGTAATTTTTCAAAAAAGTCAAGTACTACTACTTGACAGTATTCATGAGACAATTGAGACATATTTTTATAATAAAAAGTTTTCGAGAAAATGTTGGAAGTATCTATATAATAATTTGGATTTTTGTACGACCGTGATTAAATTTAAATTATCATGCATAATTTGTTGTGAGCATATCAAACTATTCACGAAAAATATAAAATTTGAGAAATAACGGCAAGAAAAAAATATACACGAACTTGAAAGTTGTTGGGCTTTGGTTTTTTAGTAAGATACGTCATTGAATAATTTATTGAGCTCATTTTCTCCATAGATTTCTGATAGTTGGTCTCCTAAAACATCCTTTTGATTGCTAGGCTTTTACTCCCTACGAAGAGTTATAATTTGATGTGTGGAGTCCAGTTGATTAAATGAAAGGATAATTGTTAAATGATACACACTAATTTTAAATAGTGCTTATTAAACTTAAAATGTTCTTTCGATTATTGAGTTTTTTGCTTTTCCATCACGTGTTTTAACAAATATCAAACACTTCTAGGTACGTCATAATGTTCAAATCATATTATGATGATGACCCTGGATTTTTGGGCTATTCTTTTTTCAATTTTCTCAATCCCATTTTTTTTTTCTTTTGATAAAAAATAAAAACTGAAAATCTCGATGAAATTAATCTTAAAAAATTCTTTATCCTCTTTTTTTCCTTATTATTGATATTTATGATTTTTGCTTATTTTATCTTTTTTTTCTTGGTAAAACGTAGCGCCACGTTTCTTTTTTGAATATTTACTGCGTCATTGTCATATTTTATAAAAGGGATCAATAAATAAAAAAAAATAAAAAAATAAAAAATGAAATTTTATATTTTCTTTATAATAAAAAAGTGAAAACCATATTTATATTTTGATTATTTACTGTTCTACTAAAAAAAAAACAATTAAAAAATAGACCCTAATATTTTATTTATTACAAAAAAGTGAAAAAAAGTTAAAAAAAATTGAAAAATAAGTGCTTTAAAAGCTTTTTTTTTATCCCCGAATGAAAAATTTCAAATGTGAAATCTTGATTATTTTAAGGAGTGAGTCATTACTACCTCCTAATTATATTTTTCAATAAAGTATTTCATCAAAATAAAGTCGTCAATATAAATATGTTAAAAGAGTTACGCATTGCTTCAAAAATATAAAGTTTAATTTAAAAATTTCAACTATATTTCTACATTTGATTAACATTATTTTATTATTTTACGTACAGTAAGTATGTAATATCAGATAGGATAAATTTTTTCTGAATATCATAAAATAAGTGTTTATATAATATAGTAATATAAAAGTAATAGAATAAAAATAATAATATGATTATAAATATACACTAGCAATCAATTCCACAAGTTAAAATAAAATGAGATAAACAAAAGTATAAACGCTAAATTTCATGACCAAATGTTTCTATTTTTGTCTTATTTTCAACTTTCGTCTTAATAAGCTTTAATAAATATTTTCGCTTTAAATAATGATGCAGTCGATAAATCTTTCACGCCAACATAGGCGGACCGAATAAATTTCGTTCAAGAAACTTTCTGTTTGACTTTTTTGATCTCCCTATTGTATCAAAAAATTAAAGCGGAAAAATGGTTAACAAAACAAGTTTTTACGGATAAAAAAAAACCTTTATCAGAATGTTAAAATGTTTACGTTGAATTTTTAGTCACATGATCGGATTTTTGTAAAAATCATATCCCATAAAAATAGAAATTATTTTTGCTGATCATGCAAAAATCTTTATAAATTTCAGTAGTAACCTATCGTTTCAATGAGTTATTCTTTTTTAAACTTTGTTTTAATTTTATTGCTAAAAAATATGTCTTTTGAATATTTTCAAGAACTTTCTAATGATTTGGAAAAATTACTTACAACTGAAAAGGGATATGATGTCATTATTTACGTTGGAGAAAATGAAAATATAAAAGAATTTCATGCTCATTCGAGTATTTTATGTACAAGGTCGCAGTATTTCTGTTCAGCTTTCTCTAATGAATGGGCCAATAAAAAAGATGAAAAATTTATTTTCAAGAAACCAAACATTTCTCCTGAATTATTTAAAATTATTTTAAGGTAACATAAAATTATAAAAATTTATTGTTTAGTACTTTAATAGTTAAAAATATTTTTAATTATTTAGATATATTTATTGTGGGAAGATTGATTTAACAAAATTACAAGGTCCTGAAGTATTAAAACTTTTGATTGTAGTGGATGAACTTAATATTCAATCTTTAATCTCTTGTATTCAAAAATATTTGATTAAAAATGAAGATAAGCTTAAGCTTTTGCAACAGAATCCTATAGAAATCCTTGAAACAGTTTATCAGCATGAATCATTTACAGATTTATGGAATTATTTTCTTGAGAAAATTTGTGAAGATCCTGAAACGTTATTTAATTCTAATAAGTTTACCAATTTAAAAGCGCCTTTATTAAAATTACTTTTAAACCGGGATGACTTGGATTTAGAAGAAATTATAATTTGGGATAATTTATTGAAATGGGGTCTTGCACAAAATCCTTCCATTTCACAAGACTTAACAAAATGGAGCAAGGAGGATATTATAATTATGGAAAGATCTCTTCATGGATTTGTTCCACTTGTTAGATTTTATCATATTTCCTCAGATGATTTTATTGAAAAAGTTTATCCTTTAAAAAAATTATTACCGGAAGATTTAGTTGATGACTTGGTAAAATTTCATATTACACCAAATAAAAAATTAACAAATGATAAGATTGGACTTCCCCGACAATCAAAATTTATTTATGATTCAACGTTAATTGAACGTCAACATTTTGCTATTCTAGCTAGTTGGATCGATAAAAAAGAAAATTTACATTATAATGTAAGAAATATTCCTTATAATTTCAATTTACTTTATCGTGCTAGTAGAGATGGTAATGCACCTGCCAAATTTCATGCTAAATGTGATAATAAAGGAGCTACTATTATTGTTGCGAAAATTGAAAATTCAGAACAAATAGTTGGGGGATATAATCCACTTTATTGGAATTTAAGTAGTTGTAATATGTCCACATTTGATAGTTTCATATATTTTTTTGCAGATGTGAAGAATATAGTAACTGCAAAAGTAAGTTATAGTAATGGCAATGAATATTCTATATTTAATAGGCTGAATTATGGACCAATATTTGGTGGTGGTTACGATTTAGTTTATTGTGGCGATGGTATAATGTGTTGTTATAGAGGTAGTCAAAGTTCTTATTCTGAAATTGATGGTATGCCCTATGAAAAAAGTCTGTGTGATTTTTGTTGAAAAATCATTCAATTAAATTTACTACGATTTCTGTATATTTGACCATACAATAATTGTGCTAAAAATTGCAATAAATCACACAATTATTGCATGGTAATTCATTCAATAATTATCCTATTTTTGACCTGAATTTATACAATTATTGTGTGATTTCTGAGCCAAATTTTAGGCCATATTTTAGGAATTATAGGTTAAATTTTACAGTAATAACAGGCAATTTATAAAGTGAAATTATGAATTTTTATTGACTTAAAATATAAAAAATATACACAATATTTCATAAATAAAATACATACTAAATTTGATATAATCATAAATATAAAAATTTGTAAGAAAATAAAATAAAATAAAGTATGTTAATAACATGAAAGTAAATTAGTAGTATCAAAGAAGAAAGTAAATTATTAGTGTAAGTAAATTATTAGTATTAAATAAATAAAAAAGTATGAAGTTAGTGAAGAAAGCAAATTAGTAGTGTTAAAAAGTAAATTATTAGTGTTAGTAATAAAAAAGTATGAAGTTAGTGAAGAAAGCAAATTAGTGTGTTAAAAAGTAAATTATTAGTGTTAGTAATAAAAAAAAGTATGAAGTTAGTGAAGAAAGCAAGTTAGTAACATTAAAATGTAAAAAGTTAGGAAAATAAAAAGATAAAGAACACAAGTTTTTCTTACATGATATTTTAAAAGAAAGTTGAAGAAAAGTTAAAAGGTTAAAAAAACATAAACAAAAACATTTCGCGTCATCATATTTATTTTGACGATCATATCACGTGATCAATATATATAATTTAAGAGTTAATTTTTACCGCATAATTCTGGCCAAATTATAATTCCAGTCAGAACTAATTGTGTAACCTAATAAAAAGTTTTTGACTTTTTTTTAGTTACAAGATGATACAAAAATTTCACCAATGGGTCCGAAAGATGCCCGTTTATAAGCAAATATGCAGTTGAAATTTGTGTAACCTTACTGCATAAATCACTTTACTTAGGAAAATCTATTTGTAATGGTTAAAAGTGGTCTATTTGACCCTAAAAGTGGTCAAATGTAACCATACAGGTAAGATGGAAAGTAGTATAGTAGGATTACTCAAAAATTGCTTTCTGTATCCTAAATTTAAGTCTATTTTCAAGTTGTACAATAATCACAATTTTTATTGTACAAAAATTGAATGTTTTCTGTTAAGTTGTATAAAGATCACACAAAAATTGAACATTTTCTATATTCTAAATTTAAGTTGTACAAAAATTGCATACTTTTAATATGCTTTGAAAAACTTCATAGCTAATTTTATCCAAAAATCTGCAATAATTGTACAATTTCCACACGGACTTGAACAAATATCGTACAAAAATTGGATGATTTTTTTTCATAGGGATGCCAAGAGGAAGATTTAATGTAAATGATTATGAAGTTTTTCAAGTGATTAGAAAACAATATTTTCTTGAATGTATTTATAATTAGTCATACTTTTAAAGTATAAAAAAAAAATATTTTCTTGTTTCAAAGAAAAAAAAAATCTTTCGTAATTGCTGATCATTTTGGTATGATTTCTGACGAAAAAAAAATCTTGGACAATCATAATTATGCCTTTGTTTATTTTATTTAATTAATAAAGAGAATCTTAGATAGTTATTTATTATTAATTCTGCAGAAAAAAATAGTAAAAGGAATCTATGCTATTGTACTTTTTTTATTAGTATTGAAACATTCAAAAATAGCTACAGTATCTTCTAAATACATTTCTTAACAATAATAAATCTTAATAATCGTATTAAGACTAAGAAAAAATCATATACTTTCTAAACACATAAGTTTTTTAGTCAATTTTTATTTATTTTTTATTAGTGAAAAAATTAAATCTGTTCTTATGATTTAAGCGAAAGGATTTAAATTTGATCGTTTAATGATCATTTTTTATGGCATTAGAATTCATATTTTTTTTGGTTTAGTTAATTTGGCTATTAAAAAATAATTTGATTACCTAATTTAGTTAGTAAAATTTTTGGCAAAATTTATACGAAGTAAAATTATATTGGTATAATCATATCTGGTATTCAATCAATGATCTTTTTTTAGCTTAGTAATTTTTGACGAAAAAAAATTAGATAATTTCTTATTAATAAAAAAAATACAATTGTTTTATTTTGTAATATTACTTTCTTTTAATTAACTTATTAAAGTTAGCTTAGAATCACTATCCTACAATTTTTACAAAAATAAAAACTTTATATGAATGTCTCTTGTCTAACGGGTGACGTCAGGACAAGTATTGAACTGTACGAAACGACATATATATAAAATTTGTCTCTGAGCGGTTTCCTTTTTAGGATGCTGATCTTCTATATTCGGCATTGATTTACACATTATGTAATACATTTCTATTATCTCAGATTTGGACTTTTCCTTTTATATATTAAAATCGATCTTTAGTGGGGTAATGATTTATGAAATTTTTTACCTACATATAATATACCTCTATAATGAGAAAAAATACATTTATTAATCTCAGTAGATAGCGATGCGAAATGTACCGTAATTGAGATAACCCGCGATGGTATCGGTACTTTTCGCCGAAATCCATTTCACTGAAACCCGTTTCACCGAAGCCATTTTGCCGAAGGAATATTTCAACGAAGGGATATTTCGTTGAAAGGACGGATGTTTCGCTAAAATACCATTTCACCGAAACCACATTTCACCGAATTCCATTTCACCGAATTCCATTTCACCGAAGCCATTTTATCGAATGCATTTCACCGAATGGAAATTTTGCCGAATGAACATTTCACCGAAAATATTATTTATTCCATTTGGTTATTTTATTGTTTTTATACTATATACTGTACATAAAGAAATCTTTTCTAGAAAAATTTTTGAATTAGATGATTTTATTAAATTTATCTCCTTATTTATAATACATTAATCTTTTTTTTACTCACTTTTTCGAGAATAAATGTTTTCAGAAAAATAAAGTTATTTATTTATTTCCTAACAATTAATATCAGTTACTTGATAATATCCTGGAAAAAAAAAACAAAAAATAATTTAATTTTTATTTTCATGGCGTGATGAATATTTTTATAAAAATTTTAATCTCTAAAGCGGGGCAGATTTGGACAAATAATTCGTGACAAATAGGTTTTTACTAACCGAAAAAATTCTATGTCCTTTGAATACTCCCCACTTTCGGCGAAATGTCCATTTGGCGAAATAGAATTCGGTGAAATGGAATTTGGAAAAATGGACGAGCGATTCGGTGAATTTGATTCAATAAAATGCACTTTCGACAAAACGTCCCTTCGGCGAAACGTCCCTTCAGTGAAACGTCCCTTCAGTGAAACGTCCCTTCAGTGAAACGTCCCTTCAGTGAAACGTCCCTTCAGTGAAACATCCCTTCGGCGAAATGACTTCGGTGAAATGGAAATGTACCGTAACCGATAGCATAGCGATTACCTTCTTATTAAATGACACAAAGTTTACTATACTCATGTAGGGTACAGAACGTAATTTGCTAAATGAAATTTATTTACAGTATAATTTAACCATCTGCATCTGGAATAGTTAAGTATTAGGGCGTTACGTACCCATACACCTCTATTTGTTTAATTTGGCTAAATTTTCAAAACATTTTTAATTTTTATAATTTTTATAAAATATAATCAAAAAACATGTTTATTTATAATCAAAAAAACTCATATACTTTAAGTTATATATATATAAAAATCATGTACATAAGTTATATACTAAAATTATGAATACAAATCATACATATCCGATAACATATCGTACTTTCATTTTTTACTTTATCTTTTAAGGCTTGCTCAAAATTTTTCTTCAGCCTTGTTCAACCCATTAACGTAATGAACTTTCGTTATATCCGTTGAAATAATAGGTTCGAAAGCTCAAAAATGCACATCTTTATCTTACACTTATTTTAAAGTTAACTAAAAGTATCTAAATTTAATATGAATAAGAATCCAAAATATTCGAACTTTCTACTATTTCTTCATTATAGTACTTTCTAATAACATTTATATGTTCTGTTGTAATAGCAACCATAGGTTCCCCATAATAACCATTGATATCAAAACTAGTAAGTTTTCGTCCCCTATAACTCTCAAGAAAATTTGTAAAAGCATCAATTGTATATTTCCAGTTTCCACTAATACCTATATTAGTTAAAGATTCTGGAGAAAATTTTGCTAAAATGCCTAGTAATTTATCTCCTATATCGTTAATTTCATCCGCATTATCAAGATATAAACGTACTAAACCTTTGCAATTCTTTAATAATGTTTCAACATAAATCAAGTCGTTAATGCCAATATATGTAGATAAGAACTGTATATTTGGACAACGATTAGAAATGGCTTGAACTAATATTCCTGTATTATCAGCAAAATTACAAAACACTTGAACATCCTCAATCTCTCCTTTGGTTTTTTCAATTAATATTGCCAATTCCTTAAAGCATGATAAATTATTGCCCATTTCAAGAGAACAAAGATTTGGAAAATTTGAATTTTCTAAATATTTTTTAAATTCAACAATTTCTTTAGTTTCATCATAAATTCCACCATTATTACTAACCATTAAATAGGTTAGATTAATTAACGATGTTAAGAATGAATGTGAAATAACACCAATTGAATTATATAAAGTAAGATGTTTAATTGTACAACTTTTTCTTGCTATTGCTCTACCTAGTTCTTTAAAATTTCCTTTCTTTTTCATATTATGAGAACTAAATGTTACACCTTGTAAGTCTCTCTGTGCATCAATTAAAGAAATTAATCCAGGGATATCTTGAGAATAATTATTAATACTTAACATTTTGATATCTCTGCAAATCTGTGCCAACTCATAAAGATTATTGGAATTTACGTGTTTTAGATTAACATCTATACTACAAAGTTGAGAGAAACATGTTTGAGCTCCTGGAAATGATTGTAAAGGTAGAGAAGTATTCCAATCCAAATATCTAACGTTTTTACATTGACTAATTAATAACTTGTAAATTTCTTGTTCTAAAAATTTTCTTTTTTCTAAAAAATCAATAGATTTTGTAATTTCTTTTTCAAATACAAATTCTATAATATTATTTATAACTTTAGCATGTAAATATTTAAAAAAGCTGATATAATTAAATGTTAGGGATTTCGAAAAAATTGTCGAGGGTAACCTAATATCATTATCAAATAAAAGTTGTTTTAAAGAAGGTGGTAGACAGGAAACTATTGTATTACAAAATTTTTTTTTTGAATCATTATTAAGGTATTCTGGATTTGCCCATAAGATAGGAACTACTAAATGAGACCATTCCTTATTAACTAAAAGACATGAATACAAGTATTTATTTCTTATTTCTGCTTTTAATTCATTGAAAATAAGAATAAGACAATCAACATTTAATTTTTCCATTTTATTTTAGTTTAAAAAAAAATGTATCGTTTTTTTTTTAAACGTAAAAGACGTAAAGACGTAAAGTGCATATAAAAAATTATTGGATGAATATTTATATGGTATTATAGATTACGTATACCCATTGCGTAATTTGTGTATATTTGGTATTGATCTAATAATCTAATACAAAAGTGCCATTGTGCTAGAGTATGTGGTGATTTGCGAATATAAATACCATTTGTATATTTGCTCACTAACTATTTTAAGTTACCTTCAGGTAAATCTTTGAACTTTATTATTAAGTTTTTGTAATAAACAACTTTTTTTTTTCAGGATATAAGTTCTTCTACAGCACCAAACAGCGAAACAGTGGAACTAGTTATAGATTTGTAAGGAAGTAACGTTAACAATTTATGACAACAATATGAAAAGAATTTGGTCCGATAACGAAAAATTTCGATGCTGGCTGCGGGAGGCGCAGCAAAAAAACATACACATTACAAAAACGGCAACTGAAGTCGAAGAACGAATTAAAAATCGTAAAAAAGAATTAGATTCTTCAAACAAAGAACTGAATACGGTGAAACAGAAACTAGGACAAGAAAGGAAAAAATTATCATCGTTTGGGATTGTCAGAAAAATGACCAATCAAAAAGTAAAAGTAAAAACCCGACCACATGATCGAAAATGAAGCAAAGTTATCTGTGGTATCACGTGACATAATTTTCTACGATATTCCAGCTCAGTATGGAGAATGAAGTAATTTCGGCGATAAAAAGTTTTGATTTCCAACTTAAATTAGCATTAAAAATAACGGAAACACCAAACAGTCAGAGCTGGAATTGACAAAAATGGAGTTTTCCATTAACGATTGGCCTGAACAAAAAAATAGAAAGTATTTTCATATTAGATGGTTTATTGGATGCTCAAAGTCAAGGATATCAAAGAGCGTTGCGGATGGAAATCCTATAAGGTGCTTCATGCGGCTTCATTCAAGACGTGGGTAAAGGTGATTATAGTTTTTGAATATGGAAAAACTGTACGTTTTGGAAAATAATTGATATTTTTGGCGAACTTTAAAGATGAGAAGCAAAGACAGAAAGCGATCAATAAATCAATATAAGTAGAAGATAAAGAAAAGGCTTGAATCATTTATAGTCGGCATCGAGTTCAACGTAACGGTTCGTTAATTGGAACGCGAAGCGTACTAACTCCTTACCACAAAGACCTAACCTTCACATTAACACGGACGATCTTATGAACGAATTAATGGCTGAAGTAAAATGGACACACCACTAAATACACTCCCTCCTGTTGAGACGGTAGTGGAAACGATCAATAAATTCCGTTCGGGAACATTAGACGAGGCACCTTGTCCGATAAGTTCACAATCGATTAAAGAATATACTCAACCGGAGGGAGTTGTTGAAATCATTAGGAATTGGCGGGACTATAAACCGGAAGTGAGAGTAACGGATTATGTTATGACCGACAGGATCTGTGGTGTGGCCAGATTTTTTCCATCTTTACATGCGGACAAGAAAGAGGAATGTGAAATGACTAAAAATTTGTTCGATGAAAGTTTTTATGAAAAACAAAAAATGGCGGTCACTTGGTATAAAACAGTAATGAAGCGACTACTAGTTTGGAGTTTGCTGGCTCAAAAAAGGATTTCGAATGAGGAATTAAATAACTATAACCAAATTAATGCGTCTTGTTCCGCTAGGTTACTTAACCCGCTGCCTAAAAAAGAAGTTAAATTTACGGACGGCATAAAAGAAGGGAAGAAACACATTTTAGCAAGTGAGAATATGAATGGAATATGGTGCAGAAAAAAGACAAAAAAAAGGATAGCAAAAAGAAAACTAAATAGATTAGATAGTTTATTGTATTTCATTTCTTTTTTTTTATAAATTTTATTATAGTATAGTATTAGTATTGATAGTATGGCTAGTTATAAAATGTTAGGTATTTCTACTGTACTATAATTATAATTAATAAAGAAATGCGTTTTACTATAAAAAAAAAGAGCTATATATGAAATGGATTTTGTAGGATCATAAGTATGTAACTGATTTTATTAAAAATACCGTATCATAAAAAAATTGATCATTAGGTCTGCTCCAATATAACCCTACTATAGTACTATACTTATTTATATCTGTAACTGAAATCCTTTGTAATATGAAATAATATAAAAGGATGAATAGTCAAGACCAATGAATTATGGAATGAAGTAGAATCTTATCGGAAGAAGATTATGAATTGGATCTTATAAAATGCTTCGATAAAATAGCTTTTTAATCAACTGGAAAGAATTTTTATAATAATTCCTTTATTCTTGGAAATAATTAAATAATTTATTAAAAAGAAATTAGGAAATTTTATTTATTCAATTAAAACTTTAATACACAGAATTTATTCTTAATAAGTTTACGTGATTTTACATTCGCTCTACCGTTGATACCATTCTCCCTGAATTCTATTAAAAAATTTTAGACATTCACAACATTTCAACCCTTAGCTGTTCGACTGACAGAAATTAGCGTGAATTTGGATTATTTTATAAAATAAAGTTATATAGAAAATTATTTGGTTTGTTTACCGAGTATAAACGCTTTGAATTATTATATCTTGTCATTTGTTTATCATTATAGCACGATCCAAACATCTCTTAATTAAATTCACAATTAGTTGAGGTACTTTAATGTTAAACCTTGGTCTTAATCCTAGACAAATTTTAATTGCATAACACATGGATTTGCTTATTGGTGCTCGATTTCCAATGATATTGTATATGGAAAATTATTGACAGTGACAAATTATTCATACTCCATAGCGTTGGGCTACGCAGAACATTATGTTGTTGATTTATCATTACCATCACCACCAGATTCTACACCCAAATCCCGTATCCATTACCTCAAGCCATGTCAAGGTTGCAATTTACATATGACCTTTTACATGGGGGGAGATTTAAGACCGAAGTGTATAATCAGTAATCCACTTGCTCATTCGATGAATATATTGGCTTCAAAGCAGAAACTCTTAGCTCTAGAAATCAATTATCGTGGGCTCTTAATAAACCTCATATCACTAATCGTACGTTAGCATATAATGACCATTTGTTACGTTCTAATCAGTTAACAAGACGTGCAGTCAGCAATATTACATTATCCGAAATTGTAAATTTTTCTGATATCTTATCGTTATGCGTGCGTAATGTAACGCTCATACAATCTTTGTTATTACCAACACACCTTCACAACAAATTTATAGGAATGGCTATTAAACTACATTTAGAATATACTTTAGAATTTATTCCGATGGTTCATTATATAGACCAGATCCTCCTTTACCTCCTAATATGGGTTTTGGTTGGCTTCTCACATCTCCCAACAAATTATTAATGATGTTCTTTGGAAGATTGGATAGGTGGGCCAGTTCTACGAAGTAGGGATTAGAATCGATTCCCATTATTAGAATCGATTCTAAAATCGATTAATCGCGATTAATCGTTTCGCAAATACCGATTTTTTTTTAATAGGTGTGTTTAAACACATATCACGTGATTACAAAATACAGTGATCGACGAACAAATTTCCTTTTTCGGAAATTTGTACAACCTTGTGCGATAGCAACTTGAATTTTATTGGGAGATAAAATTTCCTTTTTAGGAAGTTTGTGTTCCGTCACGTGATTCGCGGGCGGAATTATGAATTTGGCCAAAATTAACTATTATGAACAAATAATAATTTACGGTCAAATTAACGAAACTGCGCCACAATAAGTAGATTCGATTTTTATTCGAGATTCGATTTAAAATCGATTCTTATCGATTTTCGATAGTTTCGATTTTAATCAAATCTTTTCCGATCCCTACTACGAAGGCAGAAGCCTTTGCTATCTTTAATATCCTTCTTATTTGTCCGTTCTAAAGTTCTGTGACAATTTTCACAGATTCTCAAAGTACTATAGACACATTCCATTCTATTTTTAATAATTCACTTTCAGACTGACGTCTACAAAAATCAACAATCGTCACATTTGGCAAGCAATTAAACAAATTATATTTTCCCTCAAATTGAAGGTCCTTTTGAAAAAAGTGAAAGCTCATTCTAATGATTTATTTAATGACCAGGCAGATACACTAGCAAAACAGGGAGAATATTGTGATTTGATTTGTGACATTAACCTATCATTACAAAATGGAACTTTAATTTTTAATAATGAGTTTGCTATCAATAGAAATATTTGTCAAACTTTATCAAAACCATTACAATATAGACAATTCAAAATTCATTTGTCGCATAACTCTTTACAACTCATCAAAGATTTCACGTTAGACAATTTAATTAATTGGGAATTACTAAATTCTGGATGACATATGATTCTTTTGATCACCCTACATCCAAACAACATACCAAATTTACTAGTTGGAAACTGAAGGCGTCTACCCAACAACTTCCTACATTAGACATTATGAACAGAAAATTTCTGGATATTATGAATGGTCTAACGACATGTTTCCTATGTAATGAGGAGACAGAATCTAATAATTATATATGGCAATGTAGCAAAACGTTAAGTTTATTGAAACCAATCTTTGACAATCATGCTATAAAATTACACGCAATCCTTACAGAACATGCTGATTCACCACCTTGTATATGGCAAGATTCTATTCGTTTCTGCCAACTTTTTTCATGGACACGTGACCAACAAACCAATGTTACGCATCATCAAATTTTGTTAACATTTTTACTCAACTACATCCCTCAAAAATTATTGGTATCCTTTCAAGCGACCATTAAATCGAAGAAGAAGATTAAAAGACTATTATTGAATTTTGTCCATGACTTACATGTTGATATATATACTACTATTTGGAAACTTAGATGTTTATATTTTAAAGAATGGAAAGTTCATAATAATATTACGCGAAAAAGTTTCACCTCTTACCGATGACATAATAAATCTGATTCTTCAATGATTATAAATACCCGTTCTCTCCGCGCTGTTCGTAATATCATGTCCGTATGATGACGATCGACATGCACGTGACAATAAAGTCATGTGGATTTATTTTACATCATCTAATTTTTTGCATAATTTTACCTTGGTTTCACTTTTTAGATTTTTCTTTTAGTTCGGATTTGGTTACTAGTGCGTTTAATTTCTCTTCTCTTCGTGCTCCCCCTATTTTTACTTTTGTTTCTAATTCCCTTTGTTCGTTCACTGCTATGGCGACTAGTTTTCCATTAGTCAGTTCGTTCTAACGAAGGGTGGGTCCGCCGGTTGGATTTTGTACATTTAGTTTTAGATCAATAGTGCATATGATTTTTGTAAAATTTCAATGTATCTTCGTATCTCACAAATGTATCTACCTTTCTAAAGTAAAAATAAAAATAAAATAAATTTTAATTAATTATAATATCATGTTACATAACGCAAATCTATGCAGGATTAATAATTTATCACTACAGAAATTTATTGATAAAATTAAACATGCATTTAATATCATTATTTATTTTTAAGATTATTGTCAATAAATATCATTAATGTTAAATATCTTATAGAAATTCATCGATAAAATTTTTAACACTTAATACCATAAAATATCTTTCAGATAATTATCAATACATATCATTAATGTAAATATTGTTATATTTTTCCAGTTGTTTATCGATGATGATCATAATACGTTAATTATTGATTCATTTAGTACAATAAAATGTGATAATTATCGATAAAGTGATAATTATCGATATTTATCCCCAAAAAAATTTCCTGATGTTTTCAAACATCTGGACTTACATGATCATGTCCATGATTCTCTAGGCTCTATAGGCGCAGGATTCTTTAGTCTCATTGTTTATATATTATATAAGCTAAATTGTGTGTTCAGGATTCTTCTAATGCTTTTTTTTTTATGGTTCAGGGTGTCATTTCCAGTCTTAACCATAATACTATATATATAAGCATTAGAAAATTCCTGATATTTATTTGTTGTGAACTATAGATTGGTTTCTTATTAAATTTAGGACTAAATAAAAATATTTGGTGGCTCATTTATTAATATTTGGTATAAAAGGTTAACGACTTAACGCGTTTTTTTGTATGAATAAATTTTTTGTAGAAATATAAGTTAAACGTGACATAAAAACTCCACAGCATGTTTATAATTATTGTGAGCAATCTGAGTGAGGGCCAGCATGCTGCAGCACATTTATAATCGTTGTATTTCTTGTCGTACGTGCATATTGATGATCAAAAAAACCAGTTTTAAATCAAAATAATAATATAAAAAATTTTTTATAATTGAACATTATAAATTTATGGTACATTTTAAAAATATAAAAAAATGTAATAATGGAAAGGTTAAAAAAGAAAAAATAAAAAAAAGACTAGAGAAAAAAGTTTACTATTTAAATATTAAACTATTTAAATTAATAACGCCTAAAAAGGAAAGTGATCATTGTGCACGTGACCAAATATCTTACCTGGATGGGGTACTGGGGTAGACGCTACTATTAGAGCGATATTATGTCACGACCCTTACAAACTATTTAATACATTATCAATAATTCCAATGATAAAACTAGACGTAATATTTGAACTATTTTGCATGTATTTCTTCCAATAATTTCTCTAATTTTTCTAATTTCTCTAATTTTTCTAACTTCTCTAATTTTTCTAATTTCTCTAATTTTTCTAACTTCTCTAACTTTTCGAATCTCTTATCATAAGTTTTTTCTAAATCTTCTAATTTTTCTAATTTCTTCAATATTACCTCATTGTCAATATGTTTATGTTTAATTTCAAGCACTTTTAATAAATTTTTTCGCAAATCTGTGAATTCCTTAGTATCCCATTCATTCTTTTCAATCAATCTTTTAATTTCCATTCGAGCCTTATCAGCATCAGCATAATAATGTCTTGAAAAATAAATTTAAATAATTAATAAAATCACAACATTAGATTTTTTTTAAAAAAAAAGTAAAATTACATACATTACTTCAGGAAACCATGTATTCCAACGTCTCTGATGTGGTAATAGGTAAAATAACTCAATCTCTGCCAAAATCTAAAAAATAAAAATTGAGATATATTAGTATATTTACTGAGATGGAATGATTAATATTAGTATTATTTACCTCTGCCTTCTGTAACAAGTATGATACTCTATTATTATCTTCTTCAATTGCATTATTGAGTAACCCAATTAACAAATTCATAAGATATACAACAATTAAGAGGGAAAATAAAACAATCAATATTGCCATTGATGGATTATCTGCATATTGCCAATTGGATAATGCACTTGAATCACCTATTGATAAAAGAATTGCTTAAAATTATTAGAAAAACATTTATGTATATTTATATAATTATAAAAATTTAAATATACCTATTAAAAATAAATATATAGCGAAAAGAGAAGTTCTGATATCTATAAACATGTTTGTATTTTTATCAGGAATTTGTATCATCAATGGTTTAAAGTTTATATTTCCATCACTATAACTAGAAGCTAAATTCCAAGGATTATTTGGATCGTCATTATTTGTATTATGTTCAAGTGAAAATTCTGATCTTGGTAATAATAAAATATAAAATGCGTGTGCAAAACTTATTATAATAATGAATAAGACTACTAAAAAAGAAAAAATCTTTTTACCAACACTAATAATAATTGCAAAATATACACCAAAATAATCAAATGCTCTAAAAAATAACAAAAACTTTATATCCAAAAATAAGCATGAAAAAGAAAGCAATTGAATTAGATAATTATTGTTCTTATCATTTGTTTGAAGCCAATAAATAGAAGTGTAAATTGAAAGTACATAAGCAATTATATCTGAAATATTATTAAAATATTAATTAATTTCATTCTCTTAAAATATTATAAAAATAATTAAATTAAACATTTATATTTACCAAAGATATTCCAAAAATTATAGAACCACTTAATAATATTATAAAAAAATTGACGAATTTCAAAAATCAGATGAATAAATCCAAGTATAATTGAAACAATAAAAAGTTGTTGTCTAACTTCTTCACTGATATATTGCTGAGAAATTGTTGCAGCAGCAGTAAAGCATCCAAGTAAAACCATAAATAAAATCCAAATCATTGCATAATAATATTTTCCATAAGCATTCCATTTAAAATTAACTAGTGCTTCTCCATTCCATGTTTTATAGATATTTCTATTTATTGTTTGAGTAAATGGACTAGGTTGAGGTCTAATTAATTCTAAAAACCAATTATAATCTTTTGAATAATTAACAAAATTAATATAAGGAATAATAAAAGTAATTATTGGTGTTGTTGTCATGTTTTTTTTAAAAATATAAAAAATAATTTGTTCAGCAAAGAAATAAACATGAGAAAATGCATCTGAAGTGTAAACATTATTAATAAAATTGTATTCTGATAAAATATAAAATGTAGCCAAATAAAGGGGTAAAGTTAAAAGTATTATTAAAACTTGAATAAAGTATATAATTAATGTTATAAATTTCATCAATAATAGTTCACTACCATAAATTGTCCAATAAAATTTATGATGGTATTTTGACCATAAAAGAGATTGAGATAAATTAGCTATTTGAGGAGCTTGAGAAAAAGAATAAAGATGTAAATTTCTATTTTGATGCTTTATACTATAAAAAGAAGAGTCTATGATCATATTCGTTTCTAATGAATATTTTAGAATATATTCTGGATAATATTCATTTAGTAATGGCATTGCAGAAATGATAATGCTTAAAAATGACTTATTGTTCATTAAATCATCTTTAAAATAAGTCATACATTTTTTATAAATATTATCAATTAATTCTAACTTATGTTCTTTAATTGCAAATGTTAATAAATTGATTCCATATTTCAAAAGAATTGACTTATTATTCATTACATGTGAAACCCATCCATTTAATCTAAAACTATCATTATTTGGTAATGATAAGGTAGATTTTGAAAGTATTCTTTTGAAATGTTGAAGCATTTCCATATATTTTCCTCTAATATTATAAATTAAAAAGTCAACATTATTGAATTTTATAAAATAAAAATAGTTTAAAGAAATAGAATTGTTATTTTCATTAAAAGTATAAAAAAGAATACCAAATGTTGTCAATATAACAATATCATTGTTATTAAATAATGAACTTGCAATTAAATAATGAAAATTGCTGATATTATCATTAATATGAGCTTTATAAGGATAATGAAAATTCTCAATTCTCATGTTAATTAATTTTCCTTTTTTGAAAACTTCCAGGTTAATTTTACTATCACCAATACGTATATTCCATTTAATTAAATGCTCAGTTGATTCAGTTAATTCATTGAAAATTTTATATTCAGCTGATTCTCCATTTGTTGTGATTTTTTGCAATAATGTAGACACAGCATCCATATATAGATTAAATGAAGGAACATTTAAGTATTTATCATCATCATCACATTCAATAATTTTATTATTTTCTTTATTTAATTCATCAGAATTTTTGGATGGTAAGTTCAGTTTTGACATCTTTTCATCAAGTTTAGATTTCCAAACATGCCTATTTTGAATTCCAAATACAAACCCTGTTTGTTTATCAATTGGTTCATCAAATAAAGTTTGATTAAACATATTTTTGTATTTACTATTCCAGCAATATTTGATTTCTTTATCTGGTGTATAATAGAATAAAGAAGGTAAAAGAAATGAACCAGTATGATTCATAAATTTATATAGTTGAATATCTAAATAAAAAAATTAATGATTTAATATGATTAATAATTAAAGTATAAATAAATTTTTTTAAAAATGTTACCATTATTTATATCCAACGAAGCAATAGGAATTCCCAATTCATTTGAATAAACAATGATTTTATAATTGATTTTTAGAAAGATAAACTTTTCATTACTGAATATTCCTATATTTTTTGTTTTAAACTAAAAAAAAATAATAAATAGTATTTAATATATTTAATTGTAATTTAACATTTGATTGGTCGGAAAATAATTTTATTGTATTCATTACCTTATTCTTATCCTTATTATTACCAAATATTTTTACACTTTTCTCAGTATTAATATCCCATTCATAAATGTAATAATTTGAAAACAGGTAAACTTTATCATATTTTGATATACTAATTAATTCATAATCTACAGGTATCCTGTAAAATCTCTTACATTCCCATTTGTTATTTTTAGTTTGTGTGGAATAAATCCAAATAATTTTATGTTTTCCAAATGTACTATGTTCGTAAAACTTATTATTATATATAATAAATTCACCTTTTAAATTAAAGGTACAATAGTTTGGATTAACTACATCAAAACTTAATGCAATTCTTTTGTCTTTATTATTCATATCGAGTACTAAAAAAAATATTAAAATAAATATCAATTATCATAAGTTTATAATTACATAATATTACTTACCATTATGAGTACCATTTTTATTATTAAAAATAAATTTCTCATCAGAAACACATAAACTATAGATACTTTCATTAATTTTAACAGTTTGATCAAATTTAAGTTGAACCTTATCTATATCTTCAACATTCCAACCGACAATTGAACCATCTTCTTTACTATAAGTAATAAGGTAGTCTTCATTTGTTGATATTTCTATCCTAGTAATAGGGTTACCATTATGTAGTTTATTATCGAAGGTAAATATTTCATCATTATTTTTATGAACATCATTTTTATCAACTTCGATTTCATCAAAATCTATTTTATCAACATCAATTTTATCAACTTCGATTTCGATTTTGTTAGCATCATCGTTAATTTTTACTGAAATGTCATCCATCTGGTAATCGCTTATAAATATATAAATTTATATCCAATAAATTATTTTTTTACCTCGTCCATTTATTTATATACTTTTTTTTTTATTTTTATTTTGAAACACATGTGCAAACATGCATGGCTGTACGTAATATTTCCTATTGCATAAAAAAAAAAATTTTTTTTATCATAAAAGGTTAATTGAGCTTTTTTATTTTGTAACACATGAATAAATATGCATGGCTGTACTTAATATTTCGCCTAAAAAAAATCTTTTTTATAAATTAATTGAGTAATGATCAACATTTATTTTTTTGTTGTACATATATATGAGGAAATCTCAAATGAAAATATGCTTTTTAAAAAAACGATTTTCCTTTTTAATATTTATTTTAAATTATTTAATTATCTTAAACTATAATATAAAAATCTTACATCATACAAAAAAAAAAGAAAAAACACACCGAAATTACCATGGGGATCAGGCATCCTAAAAAGGATATCGGCCAAGAACTACATTTCAATACTTGCCTTACGAGTTACAACCACCCGCCTGACATTTTCTTTGCAAAAAATGTTGGATGGTGATTTTAAATCAGTATTAAAGGTAAATTATTTTTTTGATGATAGTCAATTTTAGCAAACTATAAAAGTTTAATTTTTTTATGATTAAAAACAATTATATTAATTATTTGTTAAAATTTTTTGATTATTAATTAATAATTAAATCAGTAATTATCTAAGAATTTCTCATTTTATGGCGGTTCGCTTGTAAGAGCAGGGGAGTTGTTATAATCCATAAAAAATTTTTTTCAATGGTAAAATTGATTAATAATAATTATCAAAGGATTTTATTTTTTATCTCGATAAAGGTTAATAAAATTGATTTCAAATCGAAAATTATAAAACGAACTCGAACACCACATCATGTAATATTAATTCATAGTATTACGTAATCATTTATTTTACAATACCATACCAACGCCGGCAACGCGTTCCTTTGTTTTTCTGGTTTGGGAACATTACTAACGTTCCCTTTCTTTCTTTTTTTTAGGAATGGCCTTGGACCTAGACTTTGACATTGCAAGGTGAGTTTTTTTTTTCGTGATTTTCATTTCTTTTTCTGGTTTAGGAACGTTATCAACTTCTCTCCCTTTCTTTTTTTTAGGAACGGTCTTGGACTTTGACCTGGATTTTGACATTACAAGGTGAGTGGGTGGGTGTATTTTTTTTGTGGGTTTTTTTTGGTTGGGAACGTTATTAACGTCTCTCTCTCTTTCTTTTTTTAGGAACGGCCTTGAACTTTGACCTGGACTTTGACATTATTGTAAGGTGAGTGGGTGGGTTGATTTTTTCGTGGATTTCTTCTCTTTTTTTTTGGTTCGGGAATGTTACTAATGTCCTCTCTCTTTCTTTTTTCTAGGAACGGTCTTGAACTTCGAAATGGACTTTGACATTGCAAGGTGATGGATGGGTTGATTTTTTCGTGAAGTTTCATTTCTTTTTTTGGTTTTGGAATGTTACTAACATTCCCTTTTTTTTTTTTTTAGGAACAACTTGGACTTTGGCCCAGAGGATTTTGAATTGTAAAACGAGTTGGTGTTTTGTTTTATTTGTTCATCTTTTTTTAATTCGGGAATGTCTCTAACGTTCTCTCTTTTTTTAGAAATAACTGAACTGGACTTAAAAATTGTCTTTTTTATTTTTGTTAATCTTAGTGTGGTTATTTCATTTGGCTCTCCTTTGTTTTTCTTAACTCTTGGTAAGTTGGCTTCGTTTGGGATGTACAGTTCGCGAAAAAAGTAATCGGAATTACAAAAGGAGCAAAAAATAAAAAACCAGTGATTAGAATTTTTTCAAATTTTGCAAGTTAGTTGTTAAATGTGTAAACATTGTGTTTATTAAATCTCAGCCTTTTTGTCTTACTTAGTTGTCTCTCAATCAATTTTTTAATTTGAAAAAAAAAATAATTAAAAATTTAAGAAATGAAAAATTCATAAAGATTTTAATATTGTACTCAGAAATCAACAATCTGCCTGTATATCTATAATAAAAAATTATAAACATAAAAGAATATCCATAATTAATTTATTAAAAAATTTGTTGCTATTTTAATCAGTTATTTTTTCAGTAAATTAAGTTAAAATTGACTCAAAAATCCTCGAAAATCATTAAAATTTAGATAAATTTAACTACATTAAAGTATTTGGATTAATAATTTTTATTTGTATATTTTGAAAATTATTAATCTAAACATTAAATATATTTATAATAACTTATATATTTATTTTTTTTATGTTTAATTTTGAATTTTAGTTCTTTTAATGAAAATTGAGGGTAAAGGTCAGATTGCGATCATCATGATGAATCAACTTTCTCAACGAATGTACCATAACCGATTAAGGTTACGGTACATTTCTCTGAAAGCCATTTCGCCGAAAGGACGTTTCGCTGAAAAATAGGGCCAACATTATGCAGAATTATAAATAATTCAGGCCAGAGATTATTTTTCGGCGAAATGTCCCGATACCCACGATTAATATGTGCCTTATTTAGCTCGATATCTGAAAATTGCTTCATATGGCCGGATTTTTATTTATAAGATCAAAAATTTTTTAGCCAATAAAATTTAATTATGTAAATATATATTTGAAAAATTTATACGTAAAAATACGCGTTTATTAAACAAAATATTTATACGTAGCCTTTATAGATGAATTTACAATTTTTACTCATACTATGCAAAATTTTCGATATAATTAACGCAATAAATAATAGAAAATAATTAAATTATTAAAATATTGCGTTAATTTCTTGATATCTATAAATAAATAATTACAAAAATTAGATTTAATATTATAAAGTTTAAAATTTTATTAGTTTTGAATACAGTATTAAAAAAAAATTATTTGAGAAATCTACTAAAAATAATATAATTTATTGGAAAAATTCTTTACCTCAAAATCCTTGTGTTAATTCAAAGATTTATTTGGCTAGTTGAGATTTTGTTATGTTAAATTTGTAATCACAAGAAATATATGTAATTTTGATAAGTCTCAGAACACAGTAATTTATGTAAAAATATATCTATCAATAAAACATTTTTAATTAACATGTAAAGTTTTTAAAAATTAAAATTTTATTTTAAAAATTAATAAAGTTAATAATATATTATGATTTTTTAAAACACTTCGCAAAATATTAATGTCTTACTGCATTTGACATTAAAACCAAACATAATTTTGAAAATACTAAACTAAAATATGAAGAACTTACAAAGAAAATTATTTTGCCATCATTAAAAATTGTCATAATTCTGTTTCCCTGCCAATTAAATTTTTCTTTTGCTTTGGACATTGAGCTAGGGATTGGAAAAGATTCGATTAAAATCGTATCTATCGAAAATCGACAAGAATCGATTTTAAATCGATTATCGAATAAAAATCGAATCTATTTATTGTGGCGCAGTATCGTTAATAAATGTTTATTAATGACACAAGTTAGCATTTTGCAGTATTAAACAAGGAAGTATTACGTCATTACGTGATGAAGCAGACGAACTCTTTGTTAGAATAATATGTATTACATCATTTGTAATCAAAATATCAAAAATTTTTTTTAAAGTAACTTTTAAAATGTAATGAAATTTTTATTTGCAAACTAAATACTTACACGTTTATAATGATAATAATAATAATTTATTAATTAAAGATACGTTTTATTGATTAAAAATATAAATATTAACAATTTTTATTTATTTATTTATTTATGGAAATAACAGAAATAATGAAAATAAAACGAAGAGAATGTGCAATAACAAAAAGAAGAGTAAGAAACAAAATATAATGAAAAAAATAATGAATGAAGATCAACAAAAGAAGTGAAGGGAAGAACAAAATAAATGAAGAGGAATAAAAAGTAATGAAAGAAACAAAGGTGGAGTAAAAAAAATGAAAGAAGCAAAAGAGAGGTGAAAAAGGGATGAAAAAAACGAAGGGGATAAAAAGGAACGAAAAAAATGAAGGAGTGAAAAGGAATGAAAAAAACGAAGGGAAGCGAAAGGAACAAAAGAAAATGAAGGCCTTTATAACATATTTTCAGCCCACTTAAAGACAGAAAAAAATTTGCCAACTTCTCTGTCAATTTCTAATCATTTGCATACGCTGTAACCCGAGAAATCAGGATGATCACGTGAGCGGATGAATAAAAGACCGAATGGAACAAGGATAAATAATTAACCGATAAAATAATATTTATAGTTTAGTTTAGTTTAGTCACAAGATAGTCATATGATAATATATCTTTATTTTCTTATTGTTCTTAAATTTTTATTAGTAGAAAAGTTAGAAGTGGTAGAAATAGTTTTCTTAAAAATGTATAAATATAGGTGGGATTCGTTAGGAATTTCGCAGTCAGTTTTGACTCAAATTTAATAAATTAAATATTAATTATTAAAAGTTATCTTGAATATGCTCATTGTACGCTTGAGAATTAATTAATATTATTATTAAGTCCAGAAAAGTAAAAGTAAAAGGAGTTATTCTCGTTTTATTGTATGAAATATAAGAAGTTAGGAGAACTCTCGCAGTTTATAAGAAATAAGATGGTAATATTTGAAAGAATAAATATTACAGGCAACATAATATTGTGAGAATATTATGAATGAGTGGTAGTATTGAGAATAAATACTACGGATATATGAGAAAGAAAGCGAGAAGTTAAAAGAAAAATAAAATCTAAACCAAGCAAAGTAACGAGAAATAAGTTAAATGAGAAAGATGTGTTTATCCACGGGTGGCAGACGTGGGTGACAATTTGGTGCAATGCTCTCGAGAAAGGAAATGATCAATAAAGATTAAAAGAAATGAAATATGATCATTCTGACTATCTTCATATAGTTAGGTACCTGTATGGTATTCCTGGAGGATCTGGACTTGAGTATAAAAAGAAAAAATTATTAAGTGTACAATGAGAAATAAAAGAAGTACAAGTAATGAAGGATAATCAAAGCGTGTATTGCTTGTGATTAGGAGATTTATCAGGAAATTATGAAGTTTATTATAAGAAGTTGAAAGAAGTATATGTTAGTATGAAAAAGGACTAACAAGAAGTGTATGTTAGTATGAAAAAGGACTAACATGAAATGAAAGAAATACACTAGACGATGTATAAGCCTGATAAATAAGAAATGAAAAGTTGTTAATGACAAACCTAGAAACTATCATACTTCGATATGAAGGTAGAGATAAGCCTAGTATAGGTTATTGGAAATAAAAGGAGATAATTCTATAAGAATTATTGGAGTTAAGTTAGTCACGATAATCGACTATAAAAGAAAATAAGACCGTATTGAGATTTCACGGTAAGAAAGTAAATCTAATAAAAGTTAATAATGCAAAAAGTTACGGGTAAACTATAAACCCAAGGGTTAAGTGAGAACCTTGAAAAACACTATGAGATTATAAGATGTAAGTTGTGGGTAAATCTGTAATAAACCCTCTAGATTGCAAGTTGTGGGTTAAACTGTAATAAACCCTCCATTGTTGTTATTTTAAGTTGCGGGTAAAGCTGTAAAACCCCCATTATTATTATTGTACGTTGTGGGTAAAGCGGTGTTAAACCCTCATATTAATTTATTTTTGAAGAAACTTGCTGGTCAAGTAAGAGAATAAAAATAGTTGTGTCACCAGGGGCGTTAGTCAACAGAAATTTTAGTAAGTTGATCGCTTAAAAATCCGTGGCTATCCAGCTATAATAAAAGAAAGAATGATGTTAATGATTATGAGAAGTATAATAAAAGAATTGTATCAAGTATGAAATAAAAAGAAATAGTATTGTTGAATATTTGATGTTGTAAGAATGGAGTTATAAAAATTAAATATGAGTCCAAGGTTTAAATGTAACAACTATATGTTGTTGGTATAATGGTAAGTGTTTGAACAATTGGGCTTATGATCTTCAGTTCGATTACAAATGTGAGTGAATAAAATGAGATTATACTGCGGCAAGTCACGTGAGTAATACAGATCATGTGAGTAGTACAAGGCACAGTAAAAGAATTGGAATGTTATACAAGTCACGTGAGTGATACAGATCATGTGAATGGTATAGGGCACAGTAAGAGAAAAGTTAAGAAAGAAAGTAGAAAGGAATTAAAGAACGAAAGAAATAATTAGAGAAAAGGAGATTGAAGTTGAGAAATAAAGAATTATAAAAGAAATAAAGAATTTAATGAAATACTGAGAACGGTTGATGGAACAATAAGAATGAATAACCAATAGAATAATAGGAAAATATCAAATTAGGAGTATATATATAGTTGCCCCTGGGCAGGGACGACTGACTAATAAAATAATAAATAAATAAGAAATAATAAATCATGAAATTAAAAGTTAAAATATCAAAAGGAGAATTGAGAAAAGTTGAAGAAAAACTAAATGATTGTATTGAAGTGGAATTTTATGATGAAAATGACATGAGACTAAAGAATTGGATTGTCACATGCGAGATAGTTACTGAAAGAATATTTAACGAAGAAAAAATTGAACTTGATGAAGATATGATAGAAGAAAGTGATAATAGTTCAGGAAATAGGAATGTTAATGATGAGTCAGAATTTAATATAGAAAAAGATGAGAATAACAAAAGTAATGATGAGAATGATAATGATAATATAGTAGTAGATGAAATAAATAATGATGGAATAGCTGATGAAGAAAGATCAGAATTAATGGAAATAGATGACAAGAATGATAAGGTTAGAGAAAAGGAAGAAGATAATAGTAGTGAGAAAAATGGAACTGATGATAGTGAAGAAAATGAAGAAATAGTTAGATCAGAAAATTACCAAGTTTTAATGATTAGATTAAAACATAAGAAGGAAGATATTGACGAAGAAATGTTAGAAAAGGAGAATGGAGGACTATCGTTATTACAATTATGTCATAAAATGAGAAGGAATAATCAGATGTTATTGGAAATACATTATTATCTAGGAAAAAGGTTTGAAGAAAGATTAGAACAAGAAATTAATAGGCGAAAAGGGAAAAATAGAAAAAGGAGAACAGATAAAGAGGAACGAGAAAAGATATATAAGGAAATGTTGGAAACAGATGTAGTAAGAACAAGAAAAGGATTAAAAAGAATGATGGAAAAAGCAGAAAAAGTTTGTTTATTAGTTAATAAGATAGGAAAGAAAAGAGTATTCGAAAGTAATTGTGATATTACATCAGTAGATAGTTGTACTAAGAAAGAAATAACAGAAATAGCGGAAGATCTTATAAGAGGATAAGAAATAGAGGAATGAAAGGTCAAAATATAGAGATTAAAGTCTGAGAACCTTGAAATGTTTAAAATAAAGTTATAAAAAGGGCAAAATTTGTACCGTGAAAAGAATGTGAAGTATATATATTTTAAGAAGTAATACAAAAGATTAAAATGGAAATACCAATATTTTATGGTGTAATAGGAGAAAATCCAAAAGAATGGACAAATCAAGTAGAAAAATATCTGTCAAAGATAGGAATTAAAGACGATAGAAGAATATTTAAGATTGCAAAGACACATTTGTTAGGAAATGCGTTATAATGGTTTGAAAATGAAGGAATGTGTATTACAGATTGGGATAAAAATGAGATCAAATGGTTGAATTTAAAATTTAGAATAATTGATAGATATTCGAGTGACAATAGAAGCTAAGTAATCAATTATTATAAAAGTAGAAGGAAATGGATAATGACAAAATAAAATAATAATAAATGAGAAATTCTGAGTAAAATACAGGAAATGAAAACAATGATATTTGAAAATATAAACGAAAAAGGTTTTATTAGAATAGACAGCGAAGTAAAATGTAAATATTGCAAAAAAAAAAAAAAAAAAAATAGAGAATGTAACATTACAAGAAATTAATTATTTTGAAGTTAGGGAAGAAAGCGAAGAAAGTTTAAGAAATAAAATAGAAACGTTATGTAAAGAATACTTTCGAAAAGGAATGGGATACCTTAATGAATATGAAGAAAGATGTGAACACAAAAATATGAATATATTGCGAATGGGAGAATGTAAAATAGCCGCATACAGGAATAATCAGAAAATTTATGAACAGACAGAATATAGGAATTGAAGAATAAGATGAATATTAAAGGATGAAATAAATATACAAAAAGACGTTAGAAGATAATGGGTGGAATAAAAGAATATCATAAGAAGAATAATAAGCGTGAAGAAATCAAGCGGTTAAGATGGAAATACAGGAAAAATGTAAATAATAAGAATTTAGAGACAAATAGTTGTCCAGAAAGACGTTAAACTAATTAGGAATTAATGAAGTTGGAAGAATATCAAGTTATAAGTAATAGAATACTATGTGATATAAAATATAATAAAGAAATGTAGTAGAAAGTTGTAAACATGAAAATATAAAAGAAATAAAGATTGAAATGATAAACGAATAAATACTATATGAATAAAAATATAAATAGACGGGAAATATGAAATGAAATCATTTTGCAAGTAAATAGGTAAATAAAATAAATCAAGATGTCTGAAATATACGATGAATTAGAAGAGATCAAAAATAGACACGAAATAGAAAAACATAATGAATCGAGGAAGGAATATCAAGTAGATCCTTCATGCCTGAAATGTTATAGTATTGATGAAATAAAGATAGAAGATTGGTTTAAAAGATTTTGGAAAATTTTTCAAAAAGTAATATTAGAAGCAATGAGTTATAACAGAAATACGTATATGAAATTAATGGAATACATAATACTAACAAGAAAGGATGGGGAAGAAAATTATCCATCTAGTAAAAAGAAAAGAAATAAAGAATTTGAGAGAATGAGAAAAGAAGGAGAAAAACTGTTGGATGTAGTCGTAAGATCAATAAGGTATAGAAATAAACCGGACTACAGAAAAATAGGAATTATATCAGTAATAAAAGTAATATGTGAACATTACATACTGAATGAAGATAATGAACTTATATTAGAGGAACAAACAGAAGAGAATTTATTAGGAAATAGGGAATTGTTAACATATAGATATATTATAGAAGATGATGAATTAGATATGAGATTCGCAAAATTTGAGGAATGGTTAGAAAAAACAGAACCAATAACCATTAAAAACAAAGGATATAGCACAATGAGATATTTCAAGGAAATATTGCATTTAGAAGAAAATATAGTAGAAGAAGAGAATAGAGAGAAAGTCAGAAAGTTTCAGAAAAGTATAACATATCAATGGTGGGATGGAAATAAATACCCGAAACCATGGATAGATGATGACATAACAGATAAGATAATAAAGAAAATTGTAGAAGCAAAAGGTTTTGTTGAAGAACAAAGTGATGTAGGAGAACTGGAAAATTCAGATGATTTGGGAGAATCAAGTTCGAATGAAGGAGATGAACATATAGAGAGAATATATAGAAATTATTGGTTAGAAAATGGTTATGAAATTGATACTGAAGAGATAAGGCGAATAATAAATTTCAGAGTGGAATATGAAATAATGAAGACTAAAGAATTTATGAGTTTTTACAAAACTATTGAAGAATTAGATGACGAAAGAATAGAAGAAGAGTTAAGAATATGGCATTATATGTATACGATAGAATGCCCAATGTGCAATAAAATAATATTAAAGAAAGAAGCAATAGAAGCGGTAGAATACAATAAAGAATTTATAGAAAAGATATGTAAAAATTGTTATGAAAAAGGACCAGAAAATGTAAAAGATGAGAATGAATTGGATGATGAAACAGAAATAGAGAAAAGGTTAGAACAGTTAAAAAATCTAATCAAAGTTTTAGAAATTGAAGTTTCCGGTGGAGAATTATTAAGATTAATGAGTATGGGATATAGAGATGTTGATATATTAAGTGCAGACTTTATAAGAAAATTTCAAGAATATAAAAATGAATCGGAAAAAGAAATAAAGAGAATATTAGATGAATACTTAAAGAAATTTGAAATTGAAGAAAGTGAAGAGGAAGTTGAAGAAGAAAATGATGATACAGATAATTCAGAAAAGATTGGAGAAATATTAGATCCAGAAGAATACGAGATTTGGGAAGGAAATTCTAAAGACCTCAATGAAAATGAAGTTGAAAATAATAATGAAAATGTTATAAATACAGGAGGTTTTGACTTAAGTCAAAATTCAGATTCGAATAATTCGTTGAATATTAGGGATTCTGATATTGAAAATTCTGATACAGAAAGTGAACTATCTGATTATAATTTACAGGATTTATTTCAAGAGAATATATTATTGAATATGGCAGAAAGAAATCACATCAGAGAAGATTTGAGAGTATTTGGAAATATAATGTTAGGACATGATATAGGAAATAATTGGAATGCTTTAGTTCCACCAGCAAATACGATATTTGGAAGAATTAATCAAGTTGAAACAAGAATTGGAAATTTGACAGGACCAGTGAATAGAGCAGCGAAAGTAGGAGATTTACCATTATATTATGGAGGAGATCAAGATCCATATGAGTGGATTAGAGATTTTGAGGTTGTTTGGAACGCAAATGGTTATCAAGAAGGAGCTAATCAAATAGATAAAATAAGAAAAGCAGCAGCATGCATGCGAGGAGAAGCAGCTGATTGGTATGAAGGCAAACAAGGAGATATACAAAGATGGGAGGACAATGGTCATAACCATGGGAATAATGATTTTACTAAAATACTGAAGGAACATTATGCAAGCGATGTTAGAAAGAATCAATGGATTAGAGAGTTACAAACGATTAAACAAGAAATGAATGAGAAAGTAGGAGCATATGCAAGCAGATTCAGAAAGTTAATAAGAAAAGTAGCACCAGGAGTTAATGATTTAGGAGAAATGTATAAAATTAACTATTTTATTCAGGGACTGAATCCAGTTATGATATCAAGAGTAATGGAAACAGCACCAGCGACGTTGGATGCAGCTGTTGAAAGAGCTAAAATTATAGAGACAGGAAATCAAATGATGATACAAAGTATGATGAATCAAAGTTTGTTGAATCAGAATAATATTCAGAATAATAATATTCAAGATATTAGACAAAACAGTGATAAAAGAAATGAACAAGAAAATAAGTTTAACAAACCGTTAAAGGAAGATTATGAGGATGATTTAGTGGAAAAATTAGAGAAAATGAGAATTGCCAAATTGGAAAAACAAGTACGAAATATGGAAAGGGAGTTGAATAATAATGGGAATAGAAACCAATTGAATCAGAGGAGAAATAATGGAGCACCGATTAATTATGATGAAATAACTTGTTTTAGGTGTAATAGAAGAGGTCATTTTGCGACTAGATGTCCATTAGGAAATAATATCAGAAGAAATGAGAGAAGAGTTAATTTAATGGATATAGAAGACCATGAAGAAGATTATGACTACGAAAATGAAGAATCAGATGATGATTACGACTATGAAAATAATGAATATGATGATCCACAATTGTATAATTACAATCGTGATTTGTATGAAAAAGATAACCCAGTACAAGAAAGAAGGAGAAGTAATAGAATAAATCCTAAACAAGGATGGAAAAATTTTGGAAAGCCAAATTTAGACAAAGAGATTGAGGAAAGAGGGAAAGAAGAATATAAATATAGAAATAGAAGAGAAGTTCCGATGGAAGAATATGTGGAGGATGAGCAACCAATGTATAATAGACCAATAGGACCAGACAATACGAATATCCCAAAAAGATATAAATGGAGTAAAAAGAGAGGAGAATATTATGACACAATGGAAGGAATAAATAGATGGAAAGAAGCAGGGGGAAAACGTAGACCAAGAGAAGATAAAATTATAGGAGTTAAATCAAAAGATCCAGTAGATTATGGAAATCTACTTAATATTGTGGAACAACAAGGAAGAATGATAAAGAAAATGATAAGAAAAGGAGATAAAACAGAGTGACTACACTCGGAGGTGAAAAAGACTGAAATAAGTGGAGAAAAAGAAGTTACAACGGCAATGAAAACACAGTTTATAATAAATGATAAGGAAATCGAAGTTGTAATAGATTCAGGAGCAGCAATAAGTGTAATAACAGAGAAATTAAGAAAAGAGTTAAATATACCAATAAAAGGAAAAAGTAATATTACGTGTACATTAGCAGATGGAGGAAAGATTGCTTCATTAGGAAAAGTGAATACAGAAATAAAAGTTTATAAAGAATTAGTATTACCAGTAACATTAGATGTAATAGATTCAAAGCAAAAAGAAATGATTATAGGAAATGATTTATTGGATAAATGGAATGCAAATATCAACTATAAAGAAAAGATATTGGAATTAGAAAATGATGAAGAAATAATAGACATACCAGTGTGGTATATTAAACAAGTGGAAGAGTCAGAAGAATCCGACTATGAAAGTGAATCAGGAGAATCTGATTATGAACAAGAAGAAGGAAAGAAGTTATATACAGTAAAAGAAGCAATAAAAGAAAAGGAAGTAGTAAAAGAAAATGAGTCTCAAGAAGATAGTGAAAGTTCCAGTGAAGAAAGCTCGTCTGATGATAGTGAAATATCTAGTGAAAATGAGGATTAAATTATATAAAAAGGGTTAAAATTGTCCTAAAATGTAAAATTGTTGAAATAATAATAAGAAATAAAATAATAAATAAATTTTAAAATGATAAATGAAAATGATAAAAATGAAACTAAATGGGAAAAGTTCGATAAAAAGATAAATTTGGGAGAAGTAACAGGTAAAAGAAAGGATGGTATAATAAAGCTAATCAAAAGTTATGAAGAGATATTTGAATACGATGGAGAAAAATTAGGAAAGGTAGACACTGTTAGACATAAAATAGAAATTAAAGAAGGTCAAGAACCAATAGCACAGAAGAGGTATAAAGAGACCGAGGAAAAGGGAAAGTTTATAAAGAAAGAAGTTGAACAGTTATTAAAAATGGGGAAAATTAGAAAGTCATGGAGTCCATGGGCGTCTCCAGTAACACTAGCAGGAAAGAAAACAGGAAATTATAGATTTTGCATTGATTATAGGAAATTGAATAATATAACTAAGTCGGATGCATACCCATTACCAAGAATAGACGAATTATTAGAAAAATATAGAACAGCGAGATGGTTTACGAGTTTGGATCTAGCGGCAGGGTATCATCAAGTAGAAATGGTAGAAGAAGATAAAGAAAAGACAGCATTTATATGTTCACAAGGATTATATGAATATAATGTTATGCCATTTGGTTTAAAGAATGCACCAGGAACATTTCAGAGGATAATGGATGAGATATTAAAAGAATATATTGGAGAATTTGTAATAGTATATCTAGATGATATAATGATTTATTCAAAAAATTTTGAAGAACATGTGGAACATATCGATAAAGTGTTGAACAAATTAAAGAAAAACAACTTGATTGTGAAATTGAAGAAATGTAAGTTTGGTGAACGAAATATAGAATTTTTAGGACATATAGTTGGAAGAGATGGTTTGAAACCAGATGCAAAGAAAGTGGAGAAGATTAAAGAAATAAAGATACCAGAAACTGTTACACAAGTGAGATCATTTTTAGGATTGTGCTCATATTATAGAAGATTTATAAAGAATTTTGCGAAAATAGCAAAGCCTTTATATCACTTAGTTAAAAAGGATGTACCATTTGAATGGACAGAGAAACAGCAGGAAGCATTTGAAGAATTAAAAATAAGATTAATGGAGAAACCAGTATTAGATCACCCTAATTTCGAAAAGGAGTTTATATTGATTACAGACGCATCAGGAGAAGGGTTAGGAGCAGTATTATCTCAGAAAAATGAAGAAAATAAAGAATTTGTTATCGCCTATGCTAGTAGAAGTTTAGTGGGAGCAGAAAAGAATTATGCAATAACAGAATTAGAATGTTTAGCGATATTCTGGGGGATCAAGTATTTCCATAAGTTCTTAGCAGGAAGAAAATTTACGGTTATAACGGATCATGCTGCGTTAAAAGGATTAATGAATGCTAAAGTACCTACAGGAAGAAGAGCAAGATGGGTAATGGAGTTACAACAATATGATTTTGAAGTAATACATAGAAGTGGTAAAGAAAATAAGAATGCAGATGCGTTATCAAGACTAGAATTTGAAGAGAAAGTTATAAAAAGGGACCCTGGAGGCTTAAGTCAAGAAATAATGAAAATGGAACATAATAAAGAGAAAAAGCTGAGATATGTTAGATCAGGAAATGAATGGTTCGACGCTAGAAGATTTAAGGGAAAATGGGATGATATGAAATATTTTAATGATAAAGAAGCAATATTACTGAACTTAGAAGAAAAGACAGAAAAAGAATTATTAAAGAAATTAGGAAGGAAGAGTAAACCACAGATTATTATTGTTGATGGGGTTGATGGTGTAGGGAAATCCACCATAGTGGAAAATATAATTAAACGATTAAAAGAAAAGGATGATTTAAAAATAATATTTAATAAGTTTAAAAGAAGAAGAAATGATGATAAGAGATTTGAGGAACCTTCAAAAGAATATGAATGGTTATTTAGAAAACAAGTTGTAGAAGAAATCAATAGGAGAATAGTTGAATTTACAGATGAAGACATTATAATACTGGATAAGTCACCATATTGTGAATACTTTTATCAAAAGACCAAAAGTTTTGACAGAGGATATATTACTCCATATGGGAATCATAAAATGGAGAAAGAGATATTTAAATATAAAGACATTATAGATAATGCGGTAATAATTTTCTTAGAAAATAAAGAATGTTGGAATAATTATATTGGAAGAGAAACTAAGAAAAGTAATGAAGGACATAAAACATCATATGAAACGTTGAACGAAGAGGAATATATGGACATGGTGAAAATGTTTAAAGAACATCAGAATATTTATAAGAATAAAGGAAAATATAAGAGGATTAGAATTAAAAACGATGACAAAAGTTGGAAAAAAGTATATAAACGAGTTGAAAAGCTATTGGAAAAATAAAAATGACTACTGAAAATATTGGAATAGGAATATATATTTACATCATACACAGGAATACGAATTATCACTGCGTGTTATTTGAAGATAAAAGTATTAGGTTTATTTTACCTTTTGAAGAAGAAATAGAAGAAATACTAGCTAATGGAAGAAGATAAATATAATGAGATAATTAAAAATGTAGATAATGAACAACACTATAGGATGAAAGATGGTTTGTTATATAGAATAAAGGATAATAGAGAACTGAGAGTAATAAGAAAATATGAGTTCGAAGGATTAATGTATATTGCACACGACCATGAACTATCTGGACATTTTGGAATAGATGCAACATATGAAAGGATTAGAGAGAAATATTATTGGAAAGGAATGAAACAAGATATGGAAAGATATGTTAAATCATGCGATAGTTGTCAAAGGAGAGGAAAACCGATTGGAAAACACGAATTAAATGTAATAAAAGTTAAAGAACCATTTTATCAGATTGGAATAGATGTTGTGGGACCGTTACCAATAACAGAAAGAAATAATAGATACATAGTTACGGCAATGGATTATTTTACGAAATGGCCAGAAGCTAGAGCTCTAGAAACAGCAGATGCTAAGGAAATTGCAAGATTCATTTATGAAGATATAATATGTAGACATGGATGTCCAAAGAAGATATTAAGTGATAGGGGAAGTCATTTTAATAATAAATTAGTAGAACTATTAATGAAGGAATTTCAGATAAAACACAATTTTTCGACACCTTATCACCCGAAGACGAATGGATTAATAGAAAGGTTCAACAAAACATTATGTGAATCATTAGCAAAATTGAATAACATTAAAGATTGGGATTTAAAAATACCGGGAGTTTTATTTGCATATAGAACAAAGAAGAATGATTCAACCAAGTTAAAACCAGGATATCTAATATATGGAAGAGAAATGAAGACATTATTAAATTTAGAAGATGAAAATGTTACGATAACACAAAGAATTAATAGTTTAATGGAAGATCTACCGAACATTAGAAGTCAAGCTAAAGAAAATATAGAGAAATCTCAAGAAAAACAGAAGAAATATCATGATAAGAAATACAAGATGAAAAAGAATTTTCAAATAGGGGATAAAGTGCTATATTATGATGCAGCAAAAGAAAAACAATGGTCTGGAAAACTAGAAGAAAAATGGAAAGGACCGTATTATATACATGAAATAATTTCTAAAGGATCTTATAAAATTAAAACTATGGAGGGAAGGATACAGAAAACGCCAGTAAATGGAGAATTATTGAAGGAATATATTGACAGGTCAAATTTCGAAGTTATAATTAGAATTTGATGGGACTCAAATTTTTCTTGGGGGGGATAGCTGTAACCCGAGAAATCAGGATGATCACGTGAGCGGATGAATAAAAGACCGAATGGAACAAGGATAAATAATTAACCGATAAAATAATATTTATAGTTTAGTTTAGTTTAGTCACAAGATAGTCATATGATAATATATCTTTATTTTCTTATTGTTCTTAAATTTTTATTAGTAGAAAAGTTAGAAGTGGTAGAAATAGTTTTCTTAAAAATGTATAAATATAGGTGGGATTCGTTAGGAATTCCGCAGTCAGTTTTGACTCAAATTTAATAAATTAAATATTAATTATTAAAAGTTATCTTGAATATGCTCATTGTACGCTTGAGAATTAATTAATATTATTATTAAGTCCAGAAAAGTAAAAGTAAAAGGAGTTATTCTCGTTTTATTGTATGAAATATAAGAAGTTAGGAGAACTCTCGCAGTTTATAAGAAATAAGATGGTAATATTTGAAAGAATAAATATTACAGGCAACATAATATTGTGAGAATATTATGAATGAGTGGTAGTATTGAGAATAAATACTATGGATATATGAGAAAGAAAGCGAGAAGTTAAAAGAAAAATAAAATCTAAACCAAGCAAAGTAACGAGAAATAAGTTAAATGAGAAAGATGTGTTTATCCACGGGTGGCAGACGTGGGTGACAACGCGATATAAAACACGGGGAGTGAAAAGGAGTGAAAGAAACGAGGGACAAGCGAAAAGGAACGAAAAAAAATGAAGTGGAGTGAAAAAGAAATGAAAAATTAAGGAAATAAAAGTAACAATGGAAACAAAAGATAAAAAAATAGTAGGGAATAAAAAAATGAAGGAAACCAACCGACCAAATAAAAACCATAAAATAAACGAAATATGATAGACAAAATAAAAAAAATAATAAAAAAAAATAAAAGAAAGAACACACCGGGAAGAACTAAGGACCTAAAAGAAAACAAAATAAAGTTAGAAAGGAAATGTAAGGAACAAAATATAAGAAACGAAGTGTAAGAGACAAAATAAAAAAAAAACAAAAACTTCAAAAAATCGTGACTATGTAATACTAAACACACCTTAATTGCAAAGAGCAAAAGACTGAAAGGAGTAAGAACTTAAAGAGAATAAAATAAAGTTAGCAAGAAATAAAATATAAAAACAATAAAAGAAAAAAAAAGAAAAACATACCAGCTGAGCGAAGGGTTTAAAGTTGGGAAAGTACTAGAAATAATAAACAAATAAACATTTATTGATGATGACGTAATCGCGTAACCAATCAAAAACGTGGGTGTGATCGGTGAATTTGACATTCTCAAATTATATTACTTTTAAAAAAATTCTATTATTATAAATAATCTTTTAAGTATAATTATAAATTTGCACCGTAATTTGTATTTTTTGTGAAATATAAATTCGATTAGTTTCGATTATCAAAAATCGAAAATCGAATCTTAAAATCGATATTTGCGAAACGATTAATCGCGATTAATCAATTTTAAAATCGATTCCAATAATGGGAATCGATTCCAATCCCTACATTGAGCACCACGAAGAATATTTTCAACTTTTAAGTTCTGCTTATTGTTGCTCCTTTAAAACTCATTAACTATAGTATAGTGTTCGATTAACTTAAAGTTACCCAGCGTTCAGCGACGATGCCAAGTTTCAATATAATTTTGTGTTCTTGGAGCACCTATCTCCATTAAGTCATGTACAGACTATAGTTGTGGTGAGAAAAGAGGCGAGGCATGAGTTATATCTCCATTCCGTATTGACATCATTGTTTTTCTATTTGCTTTCGTATTTTCGTTCTTGTATTTCATTCCTTATTATGTTACTTACTTTATGGATTTATATTTTTTTATTTATCTCCCCTTTGTCTTCTACCATTTTCTCTTTTTTTCGTATCTTCATTTTCTTAATCTCTCTTTTATATTTTATTATTTAGTTTAGTTAAGTGTGAATTTGAAAGCATTTTATTTTCTAATATCTCTTTTATTTACATTATCCATCAATATCGCCTGAATGTCTCATATCTGGAAATGATGGATAGAATACTGACGTATGATCATATATTTTCTAAAAAATACATCACTAAAATAACATAACAAAATTAATCTTAGAGATAGTAGTTCAATTTAAATTATATTTCTTTAAGGAAATTGTGATATCTACCCCTTGTAAATTAAACAACTTCCCTCCAAATAATCTTGATTTCCACTTGTGGGATAACCCCAAAATAAATCAAAGATGGTATTCTTGATGGATTCTGCATAAAGTACAATAAACAATTGTATATGAGACTTCCTGGCTAAATTTTATAATCTTGTAACGTACAAGGTGTGGTAATTTGATTCTTAAATATATAACGAAATGAATTTAAATTAATTGAGTTAATAACCAGTTTCCATCTCACATAAGACGAAATAATTTTAATAAATTACCTGCAATTCAACATCATTATAAATTAATTTTTGTTTACTTTCATATTTTTTTCTAATTTTTTTTCTATTTTTAATTTGATTGCACTTTTGCCCATTTAATGATACAACATAAATTTCTTTCGTATTACTATTCTCATCAGCTGCATTAATATTTTGTGTTGTTTTGCCTTTCCAATATTGTCTAAAGATATTAGTCTTAATTCTTTTACGGATAATTTCTCTGAGCATTCGGGACATTTACGAATTTTTAAAAGCTTAACGCAGTTCTTATAACGAGTATCTATTAATAATTCAACAATCACAGTATATTAAGATATTGTCGTATCTTAATTAATAAAATTTTATTTAAATGTCGCACAAAAAATTTTCACATAAAGTCCATAAATGCTCTATTAATAATAAAAAGCAAGGTCATCTAATATTCCATTATGGATATACTTAAGAATTTCATTAGGAGTAAGTTTGTTTATATATAATTGAAGCCTCGGAAGGTTGGAAAAAAATGATCAGAATTTTTGGTGTTGATTTATGTGACGAGGTTTTTTGCAGAATTTAAATATAATATAATTACAGATAAGCATAGTTAGATAAATAAATGTAGTCATATATTACTATGATTAAATATAGCCAAAACGTAACCATGTTTAGTTAACGCAAAATTATACATTTCCATAAAAACCATATTACACATGATTTTATACTTATTTTTTATTCTTTAATAAAAATAAATTTAGAAATAATAAAAAAAAATAATAATATTTAGAAATAATAAGGATTGGGGTTATAAATAAACTATAAGTTTAAAACGGTTTTAGGAAAGAATTTTTTAAACCATAATATTTTGTGCTTTTTTAAATTTTAAAATTGAAATTTGACTTTGAAAAGCTACTTTTCTTCAATATAAAAGAAAAATATAATGATAAAATCAAATAAAACATTAAACTTACAACCCTAACTCCTAATTTCTAAACGAAAATAAATCTGAAAATAAAATTCAAGCTTAATTTCGTTTCGAATCCAAGAAATAATACTCAAGTTCTTGAAAAATGACTTAGGTTTGTTTATTCAGATATGAGTTTTTAGATAAATATTACATCGGAGTTGTTCATATAACTCTTTAATTTCTTTGGATATTGATTCCCATTCTTGCAACTTAATTGATTCTTCGTTAAGTTCGTTAACTTCGATCTCTTCTCTAGCTTTTTTAATTAATTCTTGATTATCTAACTTCCAGGCTTGCCAGTCATAATTTCTATAGGAGTCATCTTCGATTTTGTAATCGCTTAATTGCTTAGCTAAGTTTCCAGTACAAAAAAGTCTTCTATTAAAGTGACCTCTTCCAAAATTAAAGCCAGAAGCAACGGCATTGACGTTAAAAAATTCATCAGGTAAATACTCTAAACCACCATCAATGTTGGTATCAGCGATATTTATTTCCTTTAAACTAGATAAATTTCTTAATGGTTTTAAAGAACCAGTAAAAGGATTGTTACTTATGCATAATATACGTAAGTTAATAAAAGGAGTAAAACACTTCAAATTTTGAGTAGGAAAATTGTTGTTGTCCATGCGAAGGGTAATTAATTTGGCAGGATTTTGACTTTTTAAGAAATCTAAATTTGATAATCTGTTATTACCACAAAGAATTTTTTCAATTTTATTTGAACCAGATATGGTCAAATTGGTGAGTTGATTATTAGAACAATCCAATTCACGGAGTTGAGGACAATCAGATACGTCTAATGTAGTAATTTTTTTGTTACTGATATCCAATAATTCTAAATTAAGGAATCCTTTTAAAGTTAGAGAACCTTCTAAACTAATATTTTCATTGAGTGTTCTGCTTTTCATATCATCAATACCGAGAAGAAGAGTTGATAAAGGCCTACCCCCGCCAAATATTGAAATTATATTGTCTTCGATTCTTTTATTAAACTCTTCTTTTGGACCTATTCTTTCGACTGCTCTTTTGGATTCAGCAGTTGAGTATTTTCCATCAAACCATTCCTGAGCGTTTACCATAATGATAATGTAATATTTTAATTCGACTTGTTCTTCAGGATATTCGTATTTTTTCTTTTTTTTTGCGTTTAATCCTAGTTCCTAGTTCAATCACCTTAAATTCAAATTTTAAAGGAGGTGAATCTATTTTTTTTCTTTTTGCAAATTTTTTTTTTATATTACTAACAAAGAAAAAAGTTTTCTAGTTTCTAAAATGCTTGCCAACTAAACTAAAATTATATAAATATTTCCGAGATTTATTAAAACGAATACTAAAAATAGCTAATAAGAATTGCCGAACTAAGGAACTTATTAACAAACTTGAAAATTTAAATAAAAAAAAAAAAAGAAAAAAGAAAAATGAGGTCAAAAATTATTGGACATCATTTTGAATATCGGCACGCCATAACTCGTGACTTTGCATGTGCACCATTGTAAATTTGTAAATTTTAACCATAAACGGATTAGCCGGATTATGTAATACGCCTACACTAAACTAAAATCAGTCGATAAAGAAAAATTCTGTAAAAACAGGAAAAAATAACATTAATAAAATCATCGAAACGGAGGATAATTTTTATGTAACAGAATTTATATTTAATCAAGATAGTATGTATAATATCTATGTTAAAAAGTGAAGTACTTGAGTTGTAGTATTATTTTACTACGCAATGTGATTTAATACCAAAACTGACAAGTCATTATATGGGATATCGGAACATAAGAGGAAGGAAATCGACGGATTGTTGGTTTCTAGTATAAAATCTACCAAAAAAAAAAATTTTTTAGCAAATTAATATCAAAAAAAAATCAAAAAACTCCATTAAAATAATAATAATAATAATAATTTAATAGATTCTATTATTTATCAAAAATCTTTACCAAAAAATAACTTTGATAGGCTTAAAAAAAAAAATATTTATATTAAAAAAAAGTATAAAAAGATCACCTTTTTTTTATGTACAAATACTTTAAAATATAATATTAACTTTATTAGTTTATGATTAATAACTTTTTTTTTTCCAAAATTCATGACAACAACGCAATAACTTTATTTAACCTAACGTTTTATCGGAAATCTCAAAACCTCCAATTCCAATACAAAAGGTTATAGGCCAAAAAATTAATTACCCGTTTACAATATTAAAAAAACAGCTAAAAAAAATAAAAAAAAAGATAAGTGCAAACTCCTTATAAAACACAAGAACTCTAAGCTAGTGCTACATTGAAGCTTGTATGAATTCTATGTAGACTGTTTTAATTTTCGGGACACCACCATATTTCAACGTCCGGAAGTCGTCACGTGATTGTATCGCTTCGGTATTTGTAGTTCCGATATTTTGTCGCACAACATTTTTATATAGCGATCAAACTATAATATATTTGTTTGACAAATGAAAAATAAAATGGCGTAACTTCTAATTCCAGTATCCCCCTTTTCTTTCTTTCTTTCTTTTCGTTTGACAATATGACGTGTTCAAAGTTATTTTCAGGAGATTTACCAGAGTTAATAGATGATATTATACAATATTTTCATAATGATTATAAAACGTTACATTCATGTATATTGGTTAATAGATTATGGTGTAGTTTGGCAATCCCATTATTATGGGAAGATCCTTTTTCAAGTCCAACTAAAAATCATCATTTTATTGAAATTTATTTACATTTTTTAAATGATGATTATAAAACAAAATTAAATGAATATGTAATTCATAATGGCATATTAAAATCGAATACATTATTTAATTATCCTAAATTCATTCAACATTTAAATACATATGAAGTTTATAATTCTATTGAAGAATGGTTTGCAACTGTTAGGTATTCAACAACCAAAAAGCCAGTTTATTCTATGAAAAATGCAAATTTATCATATTCACAAGTGTCAAATTTTAAAAACCTTATTTTTAGATCATTATTCCTATTGTTCATTGAAACCGAAGTCAATTTGCATAGTTTTGAAGTTATTTCTGTACATAGCGATGTTGATAAGATTATTGAATTAACTTTACAAAATCCAAATTTCATTTTTAATATCAAAAATTTTAAATTAGCCAGTAATGTGATGAATAATAATATAACAAGACTTTTAACATTAATCTATTCTAATTGCAATTCAATCTCATCACTTTATTTTCTATTTCCAAAATATGAAAAGGATTATTCAATAGTTGAAAAAAGTTTATCACAAATAATTAAATCTCAAGAAAATCTTAAAAAGATTTCATTTGATTGTAAAGGTTTCTCCTACTCCTTAAACCATTCCTTACTATCATTAAAAAACTCTAATTGCTTAAATACATTAAATACAATTGTATTTTGTTATGTTAATTTTGAAAATATGGATATTTTAAGTGAAGTATTTAATCAATTGAATGTTTTAGAATCAATTCATATTCTTTATTGTAAATCTATAGATTCTAAATTTATTCAACAGATTATTAATATTACAAAACCATTTAAATTAAAATCTTTATTTTTGAATGAAATGGATGAATTATTAGAACCATTAATACAAAAGTCTGGCAGTTATTTAGAAAATCTTGTCTATAATTCCCAACCATTACCACAATTTATTATAAAATATTGTAGTAAAATTAAAATTTTGTCTTCTTCTTTGAGATATATTCAAAATAATTATTTAGAATTCAACTTAATTGAAAATATTAAACAAAATCTTAATTATCTTATAATTGATGTTACCATTCGCTATTATGATAGTATTGATGATTATATTGATAATATTGATGATTGTATTGAATTAAGTTCAAATATATTACAAAATTTGGGACAAATTCTTCCTTTTAAATTAGAATATTTGGAATTGTATCTTGCAATTAATGGAAGTGATTTGGAAACATTTTTAAAAAATTCTCAAAATACCTTTATTAAAAAATTGTTAATCAAAAATATTAAAAAGGAAGTAACAGATGAAGATATTATTCCTTATATAAAGGAATATATTGTGAAAAAGAAAAGGGTTGATTATTTGGCTATTTTAGAAAGTATTAAATTTGGGCGTTTTTATTCTCTGTGGTATGAGATGAAGGGATTTGAATTGTATGGTATTCAAGTTTTAAATTATTTTGATTTGTCAATAGATTTATTTGAATTTGTACAAGAACTTTGAATTGTGAATAAAGTTCATTTTTTCATGATATTTTTTAATTTTGCTTGTATATTATTATACTTTTACCAGTATGTACAATAAATCTTGATTTAAAGAACTTGTCCTATAGGGCCGTGCAATAAATAAGCTTACCGAACATGCACCACCTAAATCATTTAAAATTATTTATTCTTAAGTTGATAAAAATAGCAGTATCATATTGTATTTACTGAGTTGCTACAAATTCACAATAACTATTTTGCCTAATTTTCAAATATTATGTCACAAGATATAATTATATCCAGTCTCATATTTGATATTTTCTTACTTAATCTCTTGATACCCAGTCTCATGCTTGATATTTCCATGTTTAGAACTCAAGAAGTTTCAAGTTCTTGACAATTAATTAAACCTTAATGAGTAGAGATTATTCATAGCTTTAAATTTTTTCCATTTTTCTTACTTTAACATTTATCTACAACGTTTTCAGACCCCTATTTACTTATTAGTTTGTGCCTTTGGTACTTCAAAAATAAGCAAATGAAATTTTTCGAGATTCAATGTGAATTTCTTTATACGGAAAAAATTCCTGATGCATGCATAAAAATTAGTTTTAAAATTTCAAATTTATATGCAAACTGCTAACTAAGATTACAAGTTTTCTTGATAAAGCTATAAAGATACAATTGAAAAAGTTCTATATACTGCTATTATATTATTATATTACGACATAAATTTCTTTCACTTCTCGTTCGGCCAATTCCTCCATTATACGAGAAGTTATTTGCGTTTTATTTCTAAATGCTTGCTGTTAATTAATTATAGATTAATATCTGTAAAATATTAAAAGATTAAAAGAACTGCGAAAATTTGCAAAAATTATTTACCAAAAAAAATTTGACTCTTTTTGTTGTTCCCATCACACAGTCAGCTGGCCTAATTATTGCAAACCAATCAATTTTATGAACCACCTTAAAAAAGTGATTAGTAATGCGAATCATGATTTAGTTGAAGACATAATTTTTTTTAAAAAAGATAATTACTATATGTACATGAAAGCTGTATATTAAAATAAAATAATCACCGACGCACACATAAAGATTTTCCTGTCATATTACAATTTTGATCCAACTGTAACCGACATAATATTTTTATGGAAATTTGATTCAGGAAAATCAGGAAATTTGACATCATCCCACTCGGGTGATGATACTTCATGTCCTTTTTTGAGACGAAGAGAATTCCTGGCATGTTACGTTTAGAATTTTTGAAAAGTGCTTGAACGGCAAATTAAGTACAAGCCAAACGTAACATGAGTTGTCAGTATCCTTTGCTCATAGCATCTTTTCCACCAATTTCTTGATCTCTCCTATTTCAACATTAATGTTTGTTATAAGGTCTGAATATTGGCACATTACTCGTCCTCGAACGTCAATATCGATAACTTCTAAAAATGGAGACTATAATAAAACAAAAAAAAACAAATAAATTATACTCAAATTCCATACTTAAAACACATGTGTACGCACCTGCTTATTTTTATTGCGGTTTCGGCATCCAATACATAAGCAGTTAAGATCATTATTGATAATGATCTTGTGTTTGATAAATATTTCCATTTTTCAGAAGAAGTACTATTGTCTAATTGGATAAATTAAGACTAGGTTACATTTTGTTTATTTTCAATCTTTGACAAAATTAACAAAATTTACCTTCATACTCTTTCCACTTCTTGACAGCATTTTCCGCTCTATCGGCAAGTTCATGCAATCTTTGGTTATAATTCGTTGACTTCGGTAATCTACGAATGTAATTAATTGAACGATCGAGATGATCCCTCATCTTATGTTCCTGTTTTAGAGTTATTAAGTGTTACAATAAGAATCAAATGCAAGAGATATTCATTTATAATAACTTACGTATATGAAGTTAGCGATTTTGTTTATGCAAAATTCAGTGATGCAAGCTTGATTATCAAATGTAGGATTTTTATATGAAAAATGTGTTCTTGGCAAAACAAGACGTATTAGTCCATGTAAATCAAAAATTTCAAAATTAGATGTATAATGAAGACCATACATTTGTGTAAGTTCAGATCGAATTGATAGCTTGAATAGTTCTCCAATTTCTGTTCGAACTTCATCTATATTTTTATTTGATTTTTTTATTTATTTGGTTGAACTTTTCATCCAGATATTTTTTCGTTTCTTTCCATCCCGTCATTTTCAAATTATACGACAAAGGTCAAAGAAAAAAAGAAAAAAAAATTATATGTTATTTATTATATTTTAAATAGTGATTCAAATAGATTAATAACAAACAATCAGAATAATAAACAATCAGATTCATAATTGTATTTGCATTGATAACCAGATTTGTACATAGAAAATAATCAAGGGATGACACTAGTCGAAAAAGGAATATTCGGCCTTAATACAATTTGGCCTATATTCGACTAAAATTAAAAAATTCCACTTCAATTAGTAATGATCTATGATTAGACATATATTCAATCTTGTTGAATAAACGTTACGCATTATGCGTTACGCATATTAAAAGTTTAAAAAAGGATCATCTTATTGCATTCTTTTTTAAACTTTTTTTAATTTTCTTTCTTCCCCTTCCCCTTTCCCTTCGTTCCTCTTTCCCCCCTTTCACTTCCCTTCGTCCCTTTACTTTTCTTATTCTTTTCCCCTTTCCCCTTTCCCTTTGTCCCTCAGTTTTTTTTCTTTTGTAGGTCCAAGACGCCCATTTAGAAGGCCGGACTCCTATTTCGAAGGTATATATATACCTTCAAATTTTATTTTGTTGTTTTTTAACGAAACGTTTTACTAACATTTTCGTTTTTTGCTTTTGTAGATCCAAGACGTGACTGAGATTCATAAGTATTATTACGAATAGTGGATTTTTTTTAATATTATAGAACGGTTTCCCAGCCGTTCTTGTTTTTTTATAGGTTTCAAGAGGAAGTGAAAACGAAAGGGGAAGAGAAAACGAGAGGGGAAGCGAAAAATGAAAGGGGAAGCGAAAAAATGAAAGGGGAAGCTAAAAACGAAAGGGGAAGCTAAAAACGAAAGGGGAAGCTAAAAATGAAAGGGGAAGCTAAAAATGAAAGGGGAAGCTAAAAACGAAAGGGGAAGCTAAAAACGAAAGGAGAAGCTAAAAACGAAAGGAGAAGCTAAAAACGAAAGGGGAAGCTAAAAATGAAAGGGTAAGCTAAAAACGAAAGGGTAAGCTAAAAATGAAAGAGGAAGCTAAAAACGAAAGGGGAAGCTAAAAACGAAAGGGAAGCTAAAAACAAAAGGGGAAGCTAAAAATGAAAGGGGAAGCTAAAAACGAAAGGGAAGCTAAAAACGAAAGGGAAGCTAAAAACGAAAGGGATAGGGTAAAACGAAAGGAAAAGGAAAATGGAAAAGAAAGGGGAAAACGAAAGGGTAAAACGAAAGGGTAAAACGGAAGGATAAAACGAAAGGGTAAAATGAAAGGGTAAAATGAAAGGGGAAGGGTAAAACGAAAGGAGATGGATTTCCGAAAGAGTATTTTAAGATTCGTAAATATTATATTACGAATCAAATATTTTTTTTTTTTTTTGTTTTTTTTTAAATATTATCGTTATGAACGGTTTACTAACCGTTCTTTCTTTTTTAGGTTCGGGTGGGCTTCCGAAGAACGGAAAACCCAAAGATTCGTAAGTACAAATCTTTAATTTTTTTTTGTCATTTTTTTATTATTACGAACGGTTTACTAACCGTTCTTGTATTTTTTTTATAGGTTCGGGAGGGCTTCCGAAGAACGAAAACCCAAAGATTCACGTACGAATCTTATTTTTTTTTATTTTTTTTTTAATATTATGAACGGTTACTAATAACCGTTCTTTTTCTTTTTTTTAGGATCGGGTAGGCTTGCTTGTTCTGAAGAAAGGAAAACCAAGAAACCAAGATTCGTAAGTAAGTACAAATCTTGGTTTTATTTTTTTTGATTTTTTTTTTAAATATTAATAAACGGTTACTAATAACCGTTCTTTTTCTTTTTTTTAGGATCGGATGGGCTTCCGTATTCTGAAGAACGGGAAAATTCCAAGATTCGTAAGAATCTTGGATTTTTTTTATTTTTTTTAAAAAAAATATTACGAACAGTTACTAATAACCGTTCTTTTATTTTTTATAGGTTCAGGTGGGCTTCCGTATTCCGAAGAATGGGAAAATTCCAAAGATTCGTAAGAATCTTGGATTTTTTTTTATTGTTTTTAAAAAAAATATTACGAACGGTTACTAATAACCGTTCTTTCTTTTTTTAGGATCTGGCAGACTTTCGAAGAAAAGAAAACCAAGAAACCAAGATTCGTAAGTAAGTACAAATTTTGGTTTAATTTTTTTGTTTTTTTTTTTAATATATGAACGGTTCTAACCATTCTTTTCTTTTTTTTTAGGATCTGGCGGGCTTCCGAAGAATGGAAAACCAAGAAACCAAGATTCGTAAGTAAGTACGAATCTTGGTTCTTTTTTTTTTGTTTTTTTTAGATATATGAACGGTTTACTAATAACCATTCTTTTCTTTTTTTTAGGATCAGGTGGGCTTCCAAAGAATAAAAACCCAAAGATTCGTAAGTACGAATCTTTAATTTTTGTTTTTATTTATTATTACGAATGGTTTACTAACCATTCTTTCTTTTTTTTTTATAGGTTCGGGTGGTCTTCCGAAGAACGAAAACCCAAAGATTCGTAAGTACGAATCTTTAATCTTTTTTTATTTATTATTATTATGAATGGTTTACTAACCATTCTTTCTTTTTTTTATAGCCCTATAAAAAATATGGATACGGTTAACATACGGTATTACCGTATTTTGCGAACAGTATCATTACAGTATCATTAAAGTATTTTAACAGTATTTTCACATACGATATACATTCGGTATTTTGCACACCGTATTATATACACGGTATTTTTAAATAGTGAAGATTTGTATACTTTATACTTATATACAGTATTATATCTCGGTTTATAACGTATGTGATTATTTGCGAACAGCATCATGGTATTCCAGTTTATAACGTACGTTTTATACTTGTTGTTATTTGCGAACAGTATTATACCTCAGCTTATAACATATGTTTTATACTGGTGGTTATTTGCGAACAGCATGATGCCTCAGTTTATAGCGTATGTTTTACACTGGTGGTTATTTGCGAACAGTATTATGCCTCAGTTTATAACGTACGTTTTATACTTGTTGTTATTTGCGAACAGCATGATGCCTCAGTTTATAGCGTATGTTTTATACTTGTTATTATTTGCGAACAGTATTATACCTCAGCTTATAACGTATGTTTTATACTGGTGGTTATTTACGAACAGCATGATGGTTATTTGCGAACAGTATTATGTTTCAGTTTATAACGTACGTTTTATACTTGTTGTTATTTGCGAACAGCATGATGCCTCAGTTTATAGTGTATGTTTTACACTGGTGGTTATTTGCGAACAGTATTATGCCTCAGTTTATAACGTACGTTTTATACTTGTTGTTATTTGCGAACAGCATGATGCCTCAGTTTATAGCGTATGTTTTATACTTGTTATTATTTGCGAACAGTATTATACCTCAGCTTATAACGTATGTTTTATACTGGTGGTTATTTACAAACAGCATGATGGTTATTTGCGAACAGTATTATGTCTCAGTTTATAACGTACGTTTTATACTTGTTGTTATTTGCGAACAGCATGATGCCTCAGTTTATAGCGTATGTTTTACACTGGTGGTTATTTGCGAACAGTATTATGCCTCAGTTTATAACGTACGTTTTATACTTGTTGTTATTTGCGAACAGCATGATGCCTCAGTTTATAGCGTATGTTTTATACTTGTTATTATTTGCGAACAGTATTATACCTCAGCTTATAACGTATGTTTTATACTTGTTGTTATTTGCGAATAACGTATGTTTTACACTGGTGGTTATTTGCGAACAGTATTATGTCTCAGTGTACAACGTATGTATTATTACTACGGTATTTTTATATATAATATATATTTATATATTTATATATTTAACATGAAAATTTGTCATTATAATTATTAAATTTTATTATTAAATTAAAAATACTATAATCAGATATAGAAAAGTTAGAAGGTACAATTTTAATAGTGATAAAAAAGATAAAAAAATAAAATTAGTAGTAATAAAAAATTAATAAAAGATGAAATTAGTAGTAATAAAAAGATGTAGTTAGTAGTAATTAAAGATGAATTAGTAGTAACAAAAAAATGAAATTATTAAAGATTAGATTAGTAGCGATAAAATTAGTAGCAATAAAAAGGAGATACAATTAGTAGTAATAAAAAGATAAAATTAGTAAAATAAAATTAGTAATGATTAAAAGAAGACAAAACTAGTAGTAATAAAAGAAAAGGATAAATAAAGACAAAAAAAAGAAAAGAAAATAAATGACTGTACCTACTTTATTAAGTATATAAACATGTCTATATTAGAAAAGTTCAAGAAGTCAAAATAAATAATTAGTAATAACTGAAAGTTAACCAATATAAAAAACTATTATAACTTCACAATTCTTCTTAAATAATAAAAATAAAACAAATAAATGTAATATCTGAAATAATAATAACTTGAGTAAAAAAGCAATGATAAAAAGAAACAAATAAATGTAATATCTGAGATAATAATAACTAAAAAAGTAAAAACAAAATAAAAGAAAGAGTTTGTATTTTTCAAACTTATATTATTCACGTTACAAAAACGAATGATCTGCAATCATCTATTGGCTAATTTTCACGTGGTAATCAACACTGATCAGCCAATAATTTTGTTCTTACATTATAGATTTAATTAACCCAGAAAGAGACGGTAAATAGCCTATAGTCCTATACAATAATCTATACAATAACCACAAATGTGCATAATTTGATCAGAAATATGATTAAAAAGTTCTAAGTCCGATAATTACGATTGTTAAGATACCGCTCAACTTTAACAGTTTAACTTTTTAACTGTATAGTTGAAAGCATGATCGATAAATTAAACAATGACAAGAAAAGTTCGCGAATTTTCCTTGGTACTGCTTAATTTTTTTAATTTTTAAGCAGTATCAAGAAAATTCGCGAACTTTTCTTGTCATTGTTTAATCGATTGCTTTGAAAAAAACAATGGTATACTTTGAACAATCCAAGAAAAGTTCGTGCGAATTTTTCTTGCCATTGTTTAATCAATTGCTTTAAAAAAAAAAAACAATGGTATACTTTGAATAATAGCAATAAGAAAAGTTTGAGCGAATTTTTCTTGCCATTGTTTAATTGATTGCTTTAAATAAACAATGATATACTTCGAATAATAGCAAGAAAAGTTCGCGCGAATTTTACTTGCTATTGTTTAATCAATTGCTTTAAAAAACAATGGTATGCTTCGAACAATAGCAAAAAAAGTTCGAGCGAATTTTTCTTGCCATTGTTTAATCAATTGCTTTAAAAAAACAATGATATACTTTGAACAATAGCAAGAAAAGTTCGCGCGAATTTTTCTTGTCATTGTTTAATCGATTGCTTTAAAAAAAAACAATGGTATGCTTCGAACAATAGCAAGAAAAGTTCGAGCGAATTTTTCTTGCCATTGTTTAATCAATTGCTTTAAAAAAAAACAATGGTATGCTTCGAACAATAGCAAGAAAAGTTCGCGCGAATTTTTCTTGCCATTGTTTAATCAATTGCTTTAAAAAAAAAAATGCTACTTTGAACAATGGCAAGAAAAGTTCGAGCGAACTTTTCTTGCCATTGTTTAATCAATTGCTTTAAAAAAAACAATGATATACTTTGAACAATGGCAAGAAAAGTTCGCGCGAATTTTTCTTGATACCGCTTAATCTTTAAATTAAAACCTTAGTAAATTACTTTACAGAAATTTCAGTTAGAGTTACGGTCGATATAAAATCAATGTCGATTCTATATTGATCAGACGTCACCATGATGTCGTGATGAAAATCGATTCGACATCTTTAAGTTGAACTTAAATACGTTGATTCGATGTCTATTCGTTTATTAATCGTAGTGATATCGATTCGACATTGAATAACTACGATTAGTAAACGAATAGACATCGAATAATAACATCACACTTACATTGTTTCAATATTAAGTTAATGTCGAAAAATGTTTATTTTTCCTGCCTTGTGTACATTAAGTAAACATCGAAATGACATCGAACAGGTGTCTATTTGACATTACACAAACATTATGCGAATCGAGATGACATCGGACGAGCGTTGATTCGACGTCAATCAAACATTTGACATCAGGACACGATGGCTTAGTGTATTTTATTCTAAAAGAAATAAAACGAAAAAAAAACCTAAAAGGAAGTTTATTGAGACTTTTTTACTCATTTCATATATACCAGCATTGTATGTAATGTGATTTTCATTTATTAATTAAGGTTTAATACTAGTTATTATTACTATTATAATACATGAAATTACTATTATAATACATGGAATTATCTGGTGTACTGACAGTAGTACTTTGACTAGTATTACGAGGTGGGTTTTCTAATAACGCCTGCGTTATTAAACTTTTATTTACAATCATAATGTTCCTTAGGTTCAATAAAACACATATAAGGGATTTAGTGTTTGTTAAATGTGGCGATATTGGGATTTCAGCATGATCAAGATGGAAATATCGTGGTATACCACCTAGATCCTTTACCAAAACATTTAATCACATATCTAAACCAGCAATTTGAATACCAACAACTCCAAATTCATTACCGGCCGGTTTACATAATGCGTTTATAGCACTTGTCCCATCTATCATTTCTCTCCACAATTTTACATCATCATCATCTTTTTTTTTTCGCTACATGTAATGCGAGAGCTTTCAACATAAATCAACTCGATATCATTTGTGTCTTGCTTCATTATTCCTATAATATCGGGTTTTTTACCGATTCGTTCTCCATCGATCCCTTTATTTTTTCGAATCTTGCTTGCAATACTCTGACGTTCTGCACTGAAATTTGATAAAAATACACACTAAGTATCTGAGCCATGGTTAAAATAGTAATCACGTGACTACTTACATGCTTGTACAGATATAACCATTTGGTAGGTTCGCCAGGCTTGCACGAAGTAAAGGGACTATAACATCGGTAATATAAGTTCCTTCGCTCTGTTTATTACGGGAAGTACTTGTCGCATAAATTGGACTACTCCATATTTCGCCACTAGGTAAAATAAATATCGGAAAATGTTATCATACAATTACTATTTATATAATGAAGTTATTATTGAAAAACTTACAGTACATCTAAAATTCGACCTGTTATTTTTAATAGATCAGAATCATCTTCTTTCCATTTATTATCGTGTTTGGCATTTTCCACGATTTTATGAGTAGACAATACTTCAAAATTTTCTAAGAAATCCTCACATTTTTTTACAACTAATTTGGGGGGAGTACATTTCATTTTATTGCATGGTTCCTGTTGTTATAATGAAAAAGAATGAGTATATGAATGCAATTCATCCAATAACACTAAATTGCTTCTCACCATAAAGATTGGTTTTAATTTGCGATGTAATCCTGTTACTATATACGAGTTATCGCTTAGAACCATGTTTGCTACAGGATCTCGCCACGTAAGATCTGAAAGAACGATATTCTCAACTGTTTTCTTAAGGGCGCTATAGAGAGGCCCATCATCATCACCCAAAGGATGCTATATAGAGAATACCTTTATAAGTATTGGTACGTATGATTATAAAAAATAGAAAAACACATACTTTAAGCTTTTCATTTAACATCTCAATATTTTTCTTTATTTCTTCCTCCGTAGTATCTGGCGTTGATTCCTTATTCTGAAATTATGATTGATTAGATCGTGATAAGATTTTCCAATCCATATATATATATATATTAAGAAATACTGTACCGTATCCAACACCTTGATCTTATTTAATCCTAATATGCTTTTATATCCGCTTTTCATCTACGACAGTTAATTAGCAAATATCGATATAATATAAGTTAGTGACCACATTAATTTTATGAATATTAAATTTTGCTGCACGTGCACAATCATGTAATAGCTAAGATAGTCACGCACAGCTAGAGGAGAGCAGAAACCCTCGACATCTAAAGGATTTGTTCCTAACAACATCGCTCTTCTGGGCCGGCATCCCCCAACCTTCAGCAGTGACAACCAAAACTACTATAACACATTACACTGCCGTAAATTCATCAATTTGCACAATAACAAATATTAATGCGCCTATTATTACTAACCTCCGTTAAAACCTCCATCACACTTTCTTTTCGTTGGAAATCTCTTATTCTTTCTAATGATGATTTAACCGCACTTTCTACTATTTTTATAACTTCTTCATATGGAAGTAAGTCATTTCTGTTCATTGTCTGGTATATAACGGTAGCAGAACATATAGCATCAAGAGGTCCTTCTAGTAAAAGTTTTTCAACCTTAGCTGTTACTAAACATGACATTATAAAAACTATTAGAGAAAAACGTATTGATATATAAGATATACAATATGAATACAGTAAACAATTAAAAGTCACCGAAGCTCCTTTTACTGCTCTTTTAAATGATATGTTGGGTCGAGCATAATGATATGTTGGGTCGAAGCATAAGAATATGCATAAGAATATGCCTTTTACTGCTCTTTTAAATGATATGTTAGGTCGAGAATAATGATATGTTGGGTCGAAGCATAAGAATATGCATAAGCCTTTTACTGCTCTTTTAAATGATATGTTGCGCCAGAAGTTGGGGGTGATGCATGTAAGCAAATGGCTATTTTTGTTTCACAGCGCCTATATGCATTGTGGCGGAGTGGAGTGAATTGATTGATTGATTTGCTGATCGGGTTACACCAACAATAAAACATGTGATCAAAAATGCCGAGTATAAAGAACGTTAGAGCTGATTCGAAACGTAATAGTAAAATTTTCACAAAAATATATAGTTTTATTAAATCATTACAATAGATAGAATGTTTTTATGTTTCAAGGACGAGGCGACCTTGCATTATGCAAAAGAGAAGATAGAAAAGAGAGAAACGAACGAAAATAACGATTGTACAATTGTACAATTCATAAATTCAAAAATTACTCGAAGGTATTCAATATAAAATAAAGTGAAATAAGGGTACAATCAATCGAGAAACTAGAGAAGAAATAGCAGATGTGGAAAATGAAACGAATACGGACATTATGGAGTTAAAAGGATTTTATTTCTTTTCAATCGCAATATTGCGCTAACAGTATCGACAATATCATGAAAAAAGGTCATTTTTTCAACTTTAATCTTCAAAACAGCGACAATCCAAATGTCCGGAAAAGACAACAAGCACGATTTGAACGCAAATGTAAGCAAGTTTTTCATAAGTCTGATCTTACAGCTGACGCCTCACTTGAAGATAAACTTTTAGCGTCAAAAAGAAAAGGTTTCCTATTTCAACAATCACAAAATTTCAGAAAGCCGATTATGCATTTGAAATATAAGAAGAAATTTCAGGTTCCACTACAGCGTTACTATACTTTTCAGCTACCGTTCCTTGAATCCTCAACACTACCCGAAGTGCAATGAGAAGTACTACTATATTGCTAAATACTTCGATTCAAATGTCCATGGATCTATATTTGATCCGTCTTATGAGATAACAAAATGGCATCATCATTGATCGAAGACAACATTATTAAATCTCCAACAGACGACAATAATTCAACACCTGTCGTCAATACTTCAGTTGCTTTTGCTGATCCCTCTAGTTCTTCTTCATCTAATACTACTTCGAAAGATGGTCAATTTCCCCTCCATCTTATCCCATTTATCCCTGATGAACCTATCTACAAGGGTGGTCTTACATATTCTAAATTATCTAAGAAAGATAAGAAAAATCTTCAACCGTTGAAAGTTGGTAGCAAACAGTGGATTATTGAAATTGAGGCCATTAAAGTCGCCACGACCAAGAAATCTAAAAAAAATCGGATAAAGCTAATACGGTTTCTAATCCCGTTCCTATCCGTTTGTTCCTGAAGAGCCCATCTATAAGGATGGCAAGCTACATTTTTCGTTATCTCATAATGAAAAGAAAACCCTTCGACCCTTACAAGACAAGTGGGTAGTAAACAGTGGGTAGTAAACAGTGGATTGCTGCAATAAGAGCTATAAAGCTACACGAGATCGCGAAACTCAACTTGCGACACGCATCGATGATTTGAAAGTTCAATGGGAAGACTACTACTGAAATCGCTCTCTATCGCGATAATTTGACTATCGCTCTTACTCATTATCAAAACGTTTGTTATGATTATCACACATACTTGAGACGACAACATTCTCCTATTGCATCATCTTCCTTACCTCCGACAAAAGGAAAAAAGAAACAAAAAGGTCGCGCTACCGATCCTGATTTCAATATCAAACAGTTACAAATTTTAGAAGAAACAATGGACGAAAGCGGTCTCCATCTTGCTCTCACAGTACGGCATAATAAACTATATGAACCGGAATATGTTACTCATCAGGCGCCTCGTCAACTTAAACGGTCAGCCACTAGGAATTTTAATTTGGACTTGCATTACAATCTCCATATGAGGAAAAGGTTTCATCATTTTACTGAAGATTCAGCCTTGGTTACTAATTTTTGTTCGAACTAATAATTTCATTTTATTAGATGCTCTCCCTCTTTTTTATATTTATAGATATATTGGTCCTCTTTTTTCACCACTTTATAGTATTGAAATTTTTCGTATTTTTATATATATAGTATTATAGTTATATAATAACTTAGGTTTTTCTTTTTTTCACTATTATGTGATTTGTTCACTTTTTGTTTTTACAAATTTAACAACTTAAAATAGCGTTAACCACTCCACCTTTTACAGTATTCACAGATGGCAACCTTATCTTATGGGTTGAAAGGAAAATATGGGTCTGCACTTGTTATTCGATTGTTTATTTGTGCGTTTTATTACTTTTTTATTACCTATTCTACTTCGGTTGGGTTTTAGAATAGTTTTTATATAATTCTAGTCAGGGCTCGATTTATTGGGCGACGATTCTACATTGTGTGTTTTTATAATTTATTAGCTTAAAATTATCAATGTATTCTCCTGGCTTACCTTAAAATCCTTAAAATAAAATAAAATAAAATAAACAAATTCTATATCACGTCATTTATATAAATTACCATTTATCACCATAATCAGATGGTGATGAATAACTATTTGTCACTATAAAATTTCAACTATAGCAATGTATTTTATTATATATTAATAAAGAAATTATCTAACTGTTAAAATACAATGATTTTATTACATAATCCCATAAACCTAACATCTTGACCCTAATCCTAACGTAATTATAATTCAACGTACTGTCCCTAAACGCAATTATAATGCCAACGCACACTGACCTTAACTATAACACAATAGATTTTTCCAAAAAAAAAATCGCCCGACAAAACCCAGTTGAAATTATTAGAATTATAAAAAAAAAAGGATCTCTAATAGATAGAGATATTCAAAAAACCAAAAAAAAATGAAAATAGAAGAAAAAAAAATGAAATCACTAATCAATCATCATTTCATCATTATCACCGTCATCATCTTCGTTGAAGTAGTATCTCGGAAAACCAGTATCATCATGATCGCTCGCTTGAATCGATTTATATATTCTCTGAAGCTTATATTCCCTTAAATAATTCTCTTCAATTTTTTTATAATTATAAATTGTTTGTCCCTCTTCTTTGGTCATAATGAGTCCAGTCTCAATGAGTTTGAGCCAAACTTCATACGCGGCATTACTTGTTGTAGATTTGAAAAAATTTATGTCTAAATTTGGAAAAGCGTCAATAATTCCCCATTTACGATTTGAAAGACTAATTAACTTTTCAATTCTCTTTCCTGTTTTTATAAAAATTGATATATCTTGAGTTTTAAATTTGCTAGAACTGCTATATTCAATTATTTTTTTATTTGTTTGATTTTTAATCGTCTCTCCCCTAGCTCTAGTCTTATATAAATTACAATAAACCTCTATTTTTTGATATATCATAAGAAAATTTACATATCCCCTAAACTTTCTTCTTCTTCTTATTTCCGTTTCGATATGCTCTTCAAGAATCTTGTCATAAACTTTTATTAAATGATTAACTAACGTTTTTATAGTATTTTCTTTTATAATATCAAAATCTGAATCAAGCTTTAAGAGGTTTGTTTCTGAAATGATTTCAGGAAAATTTAGTTCATTCTAAAAATCAATTACTACTTTCTCTTCTTCCTCCTCTGAATAATAAACTTTTAAAAAATCCTTGTTATTTTGATTCTCAATTTCAGCTTCAAACTCCTCCTTTGTTAAAGTACTTAACTTTTCTAACAACTTTTTAATATACAATTTAACGTCAATATTGTTTGGATTCATTGTAGGAGGAATAGTTGGTAGATTATCAAAATATAATAGGAGTTTGTGTAGATTTTTTGCCATTTCGATTGCCGGCGCGGTTAAGAATGATCTTAAATCAGTGGTTCTTGCTGTTGATGAACTTACTGAACTAGATCCCGGGGCTACATTTGCTGCTTGTAAAATTGTATTTTCTTCTTTATTGAAAAGTATTTTAAAAATTCTGAATTCTTTACTATCTAAAATTGCTTCTTGGTTTGATGATATATTAAGAGAATTTATACCAAGGCTTTCCATATTTTTATTTATATCTACAACAAATTTTACAATGTTCGATTCTAGAATTGAAACAGAAATAAACGTTTATTCTTAATAAAAATTTTATTTAATAATTATAAAAATTATATATATGATTCTACATACTATTTTGACTTGATGTTACTTCTTGAACATTCACCTCTTGATGTTAACTTGTTGCTACTTCTTGATCGACTTCTTGATTAACATTCATCATTTGTAAGTAAGAATGTTCGGAAGAAAATTTATGTTCAGAAGAAAATTTATGAAAGAGGAAAATTTATTTATGAAAGAGAAAAATTTATGAAAAAGGAAAATTTATTTATGAAAGAGGAAAATTTATGAAGGGGAAAATTTATGAAAGGGGAAAATTTATGATAGAGGAAAATTTATATTTATGATAGAGGAAAATTTATGATTATGATAGAGGAAAATTTATGATTATGATGGAGGAAAATTTATGAACGAGGGAAATTTATGATTATGATAGAGGAAAATTTATGATTATGATGGAGGAAAATTTTATGATAGAGGAAAATTTATGAAAAATTATGAAAAAAGAAAATTATTTAATTATTTCCAGGAAGACAGTTTAAATAGCAAAAGAATGTATTGTATTGAGCGTATGTATTGTTCGAAAGTTGTTATTAATTTTTAATGGCACAAAGAATATATATATACATAATTTGTTTAAATCATGATGTAATAGGTTTCCTTTTAAGCAGCTCCGTTTCTGGGGTGGTTTTTAAGCAGCCTCAAATTAATGGCACAAAAGAAGCAGCCCCGTTTTCTGGGCACGATTTTTAAGCAGCCCCGTTTTCTGGGTACGGTTTCTAATTCCCCGATCCTACTGTAAACTGTATGTATAAATAAATTTCAAAAATAAATTTCACGTGATCATATAGAACCGCGGTATCTTTGGCTTACAGTAATTGGCATAACATTTGTTCTGGGTATTGATTGCAGATATTACGGAGTTTAAAGTTCATATATCAGATATTCACAATTCCGCAATAATGCAATTAATTGTGATATCACAGTACTGCAGATTAATTGCGCTTTGGCTATATTTCATTTTAAAGGGCTTCGGTTTTTGCAAAAAATATACTTTGAACAATGGCAAGAAAAATTCGAGCGAATTTTTCTTGCCATTGTTTAATCAATTGCTTTAAAAAAAACAATGCTATACTTCGAACAATAGCAAGAAAAGTTCGAGCCGTGAACTTTTCTTGCCATTGTTTAATCAATTGCTTTAAAAAAAAAATGCTACTTTGAAAAATGGCAAGAAAAGTTCGAGCGAATTTTTCTTGCCATTGTTTAATCAATTGCTTTAAAAAAAACAATAATAGACTTGAGTTAAACAATGGCAAGAAATGTTCGAGCGAATTTTTCTTGCCATTGTTTAATCAATTACTTTGAAAAAAAACAATGGTATACTTTGAACAATAGCAAGAAAAGTTCGAGCGAATTTTTCTTACCATTGTTTAATCAATTGCTTTAAATAAACAATGATATACTTTGAACAATAGCAAGAAAAGTTCGCGCAAATTTTTCTTGCCATTATTTAATCAATTGCTTTTAAAAAAAAACAATGATATACTTTGAACAATAACAAGAAAAGTTCGAGCGAATTTTTCTTGCCATTGTTTAATTAATTGCTTTAAAAAAAACAATAATAGACTTGAGTTAAACAATGGCAAGAAATATTCAAACTAATTTTTCTTGCCATTGTTTAATCAATTACTTTGAAAAAAAACAATGGTATACTTTGAACAATAGCAAGAAAAGTTCGAGCGAATTTTTCTTACCATTGTTTAATCAATTGCTTTAAATAAACAATGATATACTTTGAACAATAGCAAGAAAAGTTCGCGCAAATTTTTCTTGCCATTATTTAATCAATTGCTTTTAAAAAAAACAATGATATACTTTGAACAATAGCAAGAAAGTTCGAGCGAATTTTTCTTGCCATTGTTTAATCAGTTGCTTTAAAAAAAAACAATGGTATACTTCAAACAATGGCAAGAAAAGTTCGAGCGAATTTTTCTTGCCATTGTTTAATCGATTGCTTTAAATAAATGATATACTTCAAACAATAGCAAGAAAAGTTCGAGCGAATTTTTCTTGATACTGCTTAATTTTTAAATTAAAACATTAGTACTAGTACTAAATTAGCTAATTAGAATTGAGCAGTATCAAGAAAAATTCGCGAGAATATTCCTTGATACTGCTTAATCTTTAAATTAAAATCTTAATACTAATTTATTATTAAATTTGATTTATAATTGAGCTTTAAAAATTAAACAGTATAACAGTATTATCAATCGGACTTTGAACTTAAAAATTAAACAGTATTAATGAAAATTCTTGTGAATTTTTCTTTACATCAGTAAATTTTTGGGTAGTGCATACTAGTGTCGAAGTATACATTATAAACATATGGGTTTAAAATGTAGTATTTAATATAAAGTTCATAAAGTTGTAAAATTTATAATAAAAATAATATAAAAAAATACCGTATCTATAGAAAATACGCTATAACGTATGAAATTTTTTATAGAGGCTGGTGATTATTTGCGAACATTACAAATTTAAAACATTTTTTATTTTAGTTTATAAAAAAAAGTAAATGATTATTTTTTCTTGGTTTTCTTTTTATTGTTCTTATTACTGGTACTAACAACCCCACTGGCACTACGATTGACCTCTTCTTTATTAACGGCCATAGGTCTTCTACGCAGGCTTTGTCCGTCTAATGTAATAAGTAAGAAAAAATATTAGAAGTTATTTTATTTAAATTAATTAATTATAAAAAATTTTTTTACTTGTAATTTTACTTGTAACTTTCAATCGTTTGTTGTTTGAATCCTCTATTAATAGAAAAAAAAAATACATTTAATTATTTTTATTTAAATTAAAATATAATCATTTTATAAAAAAAAAATTTTACTTTTCATAGGTTCTCCGGTTCATTTTTTTGCTAAATAATAAAAATCACAAACATTAATCACAAACATTAAATTAAGTCATTTTCTATGGTTGATTTGTTACAATTAAGGTTGCTTGCCGAAACCTAGGGGTTTAGGCAAGATGGCGTTTCGCCGAAAAGTGAAATTCTGCCGAAACTATATTAAAGTTATATTAAAAAACTGGTGAAACTTTGGAGAAAGGCGAAACTGCCGAAACTTATTATAAATGCCGAAACTGCCGAAACTTTGCCGAAACTATAATAAATCTATAGTAAAATTTTGACGAAACTAATCGTAGGATTTTGAAGAGGTTTAGACAAGCAACCTTAGTTACAATATAATTATACCTTGATCTTCGTCTTCAACATCATTTTCTTCATTTCTATTTCGGATTTCTTCGTTTCCTTCAATTCTGATTATTACAGTTCTAATCTCCTCTTCTTGTTCCTCATTCCTAACTTCCTCTTTCTCTTCTTCTTGTTCCTCATTTCTAACTTCTTCCTCTTCCTCTTCTTCTTGTTCCTCATTTCTAACTTCTTCCTCTTCCTCTTCTTCTTGTTCCTCATTTCTAACTTCTTCCTCTTCCTCTACTTCTTGTTCCTCATTTCTAACTTCTTCCTCTTCTTCTTGTTCCTCATTTCTAACTTCTTCTTCTTCCTCGTCTTGATTCCTTTTCTTAAAATATCCGTTTCTATTCTTGGCTTTATGATCGCCTTTCATTAATATAAATTAAATATAAATTAGATTTTTGATCTTTTCTTTTTTTTTTTAAAAAAAAAAGAAAAAAACAAATATACTCACGGACATGTTGGACGTGTTTTTTTAACAATTCATACGCAAACCAATCATTAAAGCCGAACGGTATATGTAAGTCTTTCATTCTTAATTTAAACTAAGAAAAGGTTATTATTTCATTATATTTATAAAAAAAAATCTATAAAACAAATAAAAATTACCTTTTCGATTATTTTGAATAAAATGTTCTTAGGAATGTCTTTATAGGCATAATTGTATTCAAGCTGATAATCAGCGCATATGCGCATTGCAGCCTAGTTTTATTGATTATTAAAGTCTTGTTTTGTATAACCAAATTATTTATGTATATACGCACCACACATGTCATATACACTTCATTCGAAATATTTAACGCATTTAACATATCAGCTTTTGAAATATACTTCTTTTTTGGCTTTTGTATAAAACTATGTGTCTTTTAATGATATATTTAAAAAATAAATAAATAACTTAAATAATTAAATACAGTAATAATAATAAGGGCTCACAACAACAGAAGTTATGGACGATGACGTGGAGGGTCTTCGTGTACTCGCTGTGAATGATGTGGAAGGGCTTACAGCAACAGAAGTTATGGACGACGACGTGAAGGGTCTTCGCATACTCGCTGTGAATGACGTGGAGGGTCTTCGCGTACTCGCTGTGGAGGAAGGCCTTTGGAAACTTAACGCTATAAAAGGTCTATTATAACTTGTTATTGTTGTGGGAAACGAAAAAGTACTATCCAGAGAACTGAAAATAAATTTTTTTTTAATAAAATTTATGAAGAGTTGCATAAAAATCCTTATTTTTCATACACATACTTTATTTTTTCCAATAAAGCTTCATTTTGTTTCTTGATAAGGTCCAATTGTTCTTGGAGATCATTATTATTGCTCATAGTCACGTAAAAGTATCGAACGTATCGTAAATGTATAAATGTTAAAGAGAAAAAAGTAGGAAAAATACGTGGATTTTTATGATGACTGGGGTTTATTAACATCAGGTGATAAATTAAAATCGCGTACGTCCCCCGTGTAAACAGATACGTGAAACAATGTGAAACATGACCTGCCTATATGTAGCGATCATAGGGGCACAAACACTTTAAAAGGACGGATCTCAGCCCATCATTTATTGTCGGGATTATCGGGTACTCAGGTTACTCGGCTAGTCGGGTTATTGTAGAAAAGATATATAACACGGGATATATATACACATATATATGATGGCGTAGTATAAAGTATAATTGTATATACTATATAATGTAATTATGTTATACGTTAATTTTAGAGTTTATTTTGAGCTTTACCGAATATTACCAAATATTTTCGAGTTCTTTAAAATTTGCTAAGTCCCGTACATTATGAAATCAGTTATAATAAATTTCAAGATTTTTCATTTCGATATTTGTATTTCGAGCTTATTAAGTGTCGGGCTTATGAAATGTCGGGATTTAGAGTGTCGGGATAATATACCAAACCCTCGAATATATATATAAAGAAAGCGAATTCAAAGAAAGTACTAACAAATTATATGTGATAAAACTCTCCAAATACATATAATAAACTTTATTAAATTAAAAAACCATTAAATAAATATATTTTTTTCCTAATTGAAATTATGCCTAAGTGTGAATGTAAACATTGTTTAAATTTATCAAATGGTAAGGGAAGAGTACTTCATAGGACAACAGTAGCTCGACATTTATTAGAAGAAAAAGAGGCACAAGCTCTAGAAGATGAATACCAAAGACTTCATCTTGAAGAAAATTTTTATCATTCTGAAGAGGAAAATTTATACGAAGAAAACTTACGTGAAGAAAACTTACGTGAAGAAGACTTGTATGAAGAAAATGAACGATCATTTATGGTGACAAGTGATAATGAAGAAGAAAATGAACGATCATATATGGAAATGTGTGATAATGAAGAAATTCCAGAAGAAACTAATGATGATTTTAGTTTCCAAAATGAAGAAAATGAGAAAACTAATAATTATGAAAATGATCATTATTATTATTATGAAAATGATGATTCAATTTCTGATTCTCAAAATGAATCAGAATCTGATAACATAAATTCTAATGCTGATAATGAAGAATGTGAATTCCAAAATAAATTATTAATAGTATTTAAATACATTAACTATTTATTAACAATAATGATAAATTTTTTAGATAATACAATTATTTCTGATGAATTACTTGAAGGATTAAGGCTTTTATATGTGAAATCAAATTTTAATTTTTCTGAAGCTGCATTTAATAATATATATAAAGCTTTCAATAGAAATAAAATGAGCTTAAATAAAATAAAAAAAATACTTGGTTCGATAGTAGGAATTGAACCAAAAATATACGATATGTGTGTCAATTCATGTTGTGCGTTCGTAGGAGTTTTAGAAATGAAAGAAAGTGTAAATTTTGTAAAGAGGACCGATATTATAGTAATGGTAAATCAAGAAAAAATTTACCTTTTGTCTCTATAATTGAGCGTTTAAAGCTTCAATTTAAAAACTCTAAAAGATCCAAAGAATTATTATATAGGCATAACTATACTAATAATATAGGAGATCTTGTTCATAGGGACATAGGTGATATTTTTGATGGGCTGATTTATAAAGAGTTATTAAATGATGCATATTTTCCCGATCCTAGAGATGTTGCATTTACTGCATCTTGTGACGGTTATCAAATATTTCGACAAAAAACTGATGACTGTTGGGTATTTCTTTTTATAAATAATAATTTGCCTCAAGAATTAAGGGTAAAAAAAGAAAATTTAATGGTAACATTAATAATCCCAGGGCCAAACAACCTCAAGATTTTAATTCATTTCTCTATCCATTAATTCAAGAGATGAAAATGTTACAAGGTATATTAAAAAATATGAAAAATAATAATTAATATAATATTTATTAATCATATTTTTGTATTTACAGATGGAATATTATGTTATGATGGAAACAAAAAAGAATATTTTACTTTACGTGCTCACATATTAGCTTGGACTGGAGATCTTTCTGCTCTTTCAAAAATTTTATATTTAACGGGACATAATTCATATTCAGGTTGCAGATTCTGTAATCTTCGAGGAACTTTAAATGAAATGAATAGACATGTATATTATCCATTACAACAAAATATTGATCCTATACGATTACCAATTCGAACACATGATAAGATGCTGACTAGCATAAATCAAATAGAACATCTGAAAAGAGATCGTAGAGAAACTTATATACGTAACTGCGGTTAGTTCAATATTTTAAATAAACTCATAGTAAAATTGATTAATATATTTTCTGAATTTTTAAAATTCTTGTTTAATAAAAAAAATTAGGAATTAAAGGAAAGAGTATATTATTTGAGTTATCTTCTATAAAATTTCCGCGTTCATTTCCAGTGGATATAATGCACCTTTTTTTTGAAAACATTGCACCTCACATGTTTCAACATTGGATAGGAAAATTCTATCCAAAAAATGATAAACGGAATTCAAATAATTATACAATAAGTTCTAAAACATGGATTGAAATTGGTGAAATCATGGAAAAAAATAGATCTAATATGCCATCTGATATTGGACGTCCTCCACGCAATATCATTAAACATTCGGCTGGGTTTAAAGCTGTGGAATGGGCAAATTGGATTATTTTATTTTCTTTACCATTATTAAAAGGAAGGCTGCCACAAAGGTAATAATAAATAAAAAGAGTTAATTGTTAAAAAATTGATAATATAGGAAAGCTTATTTAAATAATTTAAAATAATAGTTACTTCTTAGGATAGTCAAATTTTGTTGAAGCTGTTCAGTTATGTATTCAACCTCGAATAGATTTTGAAGATCTAAATAAAATCCGAAATTTATTGATACAATTTTATAATCATTATGCAAGGTATCATCTTTATGGAATTATATAATAATATTTTATACATTAATTAACATGTCTTTTTATAATAATAGTTCATACGGGTTAGAAGGAGAAAGATTGCCGGTGTATTTAATTTCTTTTCATTACTCTCTGCATATAGGAGATTGTATTGAAGATCTTGGTCCTTGTCGTGGATTTTGGCAATTTCCGATGGAAAGGTATTGTGGAATGTTAATTCCACTTATTAGCTCTCGAAAACTTCCATATGTGAATTTAATTAATAATGTGTTGCTGCAAGAAAGGTTTAAGTATCTACAATTTTTACCAACGTATGATGAAAAAGTTTTTTCCAATTTCAAAGAAAAGGAAAAAACATGGCCATCGCATAGAGTAAAGTCTAGTATTGTATATGATAATCAGTATGAATTTTATTCTCCGTGTGTTAATTGTAAACTAACAAAAAATGAGGCTATAAAATTAAAGCAATGCTATGCAGCTATATTCCAAAAAAACGCCAGGGATATTAGAGTAATTTTTAATTATAACTACTTTGCATTGTATATTTATTTATTTTTGAATACTTTTACAGATGTAATATCATTATTTATTATTAGGACATTGAAGAAAGTTATATGAAGTATGGGAAACTTCGTACAAAAGATGGCAATATTGTATCTTCTAAATGGTGGAAAAAAGAAAATGATAGTAGTCGAAATGATTATTGTGTCGCTGTAAGAAATTGATAATTAGATTTTATAATTATTATAAATATCATTCAAATATTAAACAGAAAATTTTATTATAGATTAACTTAACTATTGATGAACAAGAAGAGGAGACTTTTGGACAAGTTGAATATTTCATGCTCCATAATATGCAAAATCAAGAACGAATGTTTGCATATATTCGAAAAATCAAAAAATTTGAGAAAAATATTGGAAATTTAAAATTTTTTGATTGCTTCGGTCCTCTACAATATGTGGAAGTAATTGGTATTGATAGAACTGTTGGATTTTTTGAAGTGTATGATAAAAAAAATTATTATATAATAGACAAATATGCAAACTGGTAATAACTGCAAGCTGATAATAAAATAACATTTTTTCATCTTTATAAGAATAAAGTTTTCGTAAATTTTTATTTATTTTGATGATCGGGAATGTCAATTTACTTTTAACTTTATAAAGGCCTAAATTTAAGGAAAATTAAGTTTCAATCGCTAATATTTTCGAGTTCAATAAATCTTTATATTGGTTTCATAATAAATAAACGAGAATTTCAAATTTTTTTTTGTCGTAAAATAATAATTTTTTTGACGTAATTGAACCAGTTGCGATAAACATACACGTGATCAGTACTACGGTTAAATGTTATCGATTTTATACATATAGGTATACGTTACGGTGGGTACACAGATATAAATATGTAATCATTAAATTTGCGTGTCTGATAATGGTAAAAATTTTGGTTTTTGGCCAAATTTCGTTAAATTAATTGAGATAATGGATATTTTGTTAACAAATTTATGTTTTATTTATTCAATAAATATTTCTTTGTCATTGTTTAATCAATTGCTTTAAAAATAAACAATGGTATACTTTGAACAATGGCAAGAAAAGTTCATGGATATCTTGTTAACAAATTTATGTTTTATTTATTCAATAAATATTTCTTTGTCATTGTTTAATCAATTGCTTTAAAAATAAACAATGGTATACTTTGAACAATGGCAAGAAAAGTTCGCGTGAACTTTTCTTGCCATTGTTTAATCAATTGCTTTAAAAAAAAACAATGATATACTTTGAACAATAGCAAGAAGAAAAGTTCAAGCGAAATTTTCTTACCATTGTTTAATCAATTGCTTTAAAAAAAACAATGGTATACTTTGAACAATAGCAAGAAAAGTTCACGAGAATTTTTCTTGCCATTGTTTAATCAATTGCTTTAAAAAAAAACAATAATAGACTTGAGTTAAACAATGGCAAGAAATGTTCGAGCGAATTTTTCTTGCCATTGTTTAATCAATTACTTTGAAAAAAAAAACAATGGTATACTTTGAACAATGACAAGAAAAGTTCGAGCAAAATTTTCTTGCCATTGTTTAATCAATTGCTTTAAAAATAAACAATGATATACTTTGAACAATGGCAAGAAAAATTCGTGCAAATTTTTCTTGCCATTGTTTAATCGATTGCTTTAAAAAAAACAATAGACTTGAGTTAAACAATGGCAAGAAATGTTCGAGCGAATTTTTCTTGCCATTGTTTAATCAATTACTTTGAAAAAAAAAACAATGGTATACTTTGAACAATGACAAGAAAAGTTCGAGCAAAATTTTCTTGCCATTGTTTAATCAATTGCTTTAAAAATAAACAATGATATACTTCGAACAATGGCAAGAAAAATTCGCGCAAATTTTTCTTGCCATTGTTTAATCGATTGCTTTAAAAAAAAACAATAGACTTGAGTTAAACAATGGCAAGAAATGTTCGAGCGAATTTTTCTTGCCATTGTTCAAAGTATACAATTGTTTATTTTTAAAGCAATTGATTAAACAATGGCAAGAAAATTTCGAGCGAACTTTTCTTGCCATTGTTTAATCAATTGCTTTAAAAATAAACAATTGTATACTTTGAACAATGGCAAGAAAAATTTGCTCGAAATTTTCTTACCATTGTTTAATCAATTGCTTTAAATAAACATATTAATATCAGTTACGAGATTCGATTCACTATCACTAACAATTACAGGAGGAACACAATGTTTAACATGTTGAGTATATCCAGATTTGGAGGAAAATGTTCTTGAGCAATATGGGCATTCCTGGGGTATCATTTTAAGGTATTTGTATAGGATTTGAATTATTTACTTGCTATTGCCTTTGGTAAAAATGACCGTATTTATACGCAAATTTTTATTTCCTTCAGTAAAAATGGCCATATTTACATATAAAATTATTTATCATACAGCCGTGAATCTCATTAAGATCAGCCGATCCACAAAAATTTGTTACTTTGATCTTTTTTTTGCACGTAATTAATAAAAAATATGTTTTTTCACCACAAAATACGTTTTTATTTTATTGTTTTTATTTTATTGAAGTTTTCTTTAAAAATCTTTGGTCCCAGATCAGCCGAATTGAATAAAATTTTACTAGAATTGGATAAATGATCGGCTGATAAAAGCCGATCATATTTTGATTATTTCCAGAGATCGGCACATGAAGTAAAAAGTCAAATTTGCCTTAAATTTATTATTGAATTGAAAATTTTATTTGGTTTGTTACAAAAAATTTGCAAATTTTTATATATAAAATTCTTGCTAAGCCTTTACTTTAAAAAAAACATATTTCCATCAGCACCTCCCCCATTCAAAATTGAAAAACATGCACACTTGTTAAATTTAGTAATATAGAAAAGAATTATATTAATTAGTCAGAACCTTTAAAGGAAAAAGGATATAATATTATCGAAAAAGAAGAATTTTTTTACTTACGGAATCAATATATTTTTTAGTTTTTGCCGTCTGTTCTATCATCATCTAATAAATTCTGACCGTTAATAATTTAAATAAATTAGTTAATAAATAGATACCATTATTACAATTTAAGTTCAAAATTATGAAATTTACCATATAATATTCTATTTTATTTTTCATTGTATTTTCATTTGTTTGTATTGTTTTAGACTTTGGGTCCAATAATACTGCGAACGTGGCTGTTACGAAGGCGAGATGCAAAGAAGATGGATATTCTCTAGCGAGTACTCTTTCAAGTATTCGCGTAAGCATGCCCAAACTTCCATTTTGATTAAAAAGTTTATTGTAACATTCAGCCACTGCAGGATGATTTTTCCATTCAATTATCCCTGCTGATGAAGTGTTAGTATTGATGGGTGGCAAAATTACTTCTCCAAAATAGCTGAATAAAGCATCTCTAGCTTTAGTTGTCAAGCAACTTCGTAGGGATCTTTGTTTTGATAGAAGCTTTTATTAAAAAAAAAGATTATTATTATTTATTAGTTTTCTAAAACGTAAATATTAAATATAAAAAATTTACTTCTGGACAAATTTTGTTGTTAAAATATGAAATCCACTGCGTTTTAGTAGTGAATTTGTTGTAAAAGTCTTGATGTCAAATTTTGAGAAATTCCTCAGTTGCTTCTCGTAATTCTTCTTTGGTAGGGTATATACTTATATTAAATGTTGCTTTAGCAACATCTTTTATTATGGTCTAAAGAAATATAATTTGAGTTATAACATGTATATGACTTTAAAATTTAAAAAAGCTAGACTAACCTTTATGAAGTTATTATCACCGGAATTATCAGATTCAACCATCTCCTCAATATGCTTCATTCTATTGCATAAAAATTCCAAATGTTTATTGGTTTTTACGTTCTCTTCGATTAATTTAGTGTTGAACTGTTTATTTTGTTCTATCATATTATCAACCTTTTTGTTGAGTTTTATGAGTTGTTCTAATAAAATAAATTTTTGTTATAAAATATAAATTATCATAATTTTAAAAAATGATAATATTCAAATATTTGCATACCATTAAAAACTTCATAGCTATTTTCGCTCATGCTACTCGTGCTACTCATACTACTTTCAATACCTCGGCGTTTGTTTGATGTTTCTTCACCCGCCGATAGAAGTTTTTGAATTTTATTTCGAAATTCTGATCTATCTCCGGACATGTTTGTAATGTTGATGATAATAGAGAATTATAAAATTTATGATAAGGTAAGAATCCTCACGAAAAAAAATATTGAGCAAGTCTTTATTTTACGGTATTTATGAATATTAAATGTACATACGTGGATATAAAAAAATCTAAATTAGGAAAAACTTAGAAGTTGCTATAAATGTATCCACGTGGAACCAATATCGATGTATGTGGAAAAGCTTAATAATATTTAATGGTTATGAATTATTATGAATGTACATACGTGGATCAGGGACTAAAATAGTACTGTAAAAGTCGGAAAAAATGATAAATTTTGAAAATATACGAAAATTTTCATTTTTCCTGCGACCTGTTAATGCCAATATAAAAAATAAAAACAAATCCCCTGAGCTCAATCAATACTAATGGTTACGAATTATTAAATATATATGTGGATATAAAAAAATCTAAGAAGAAGTATAAATCATACCCAGAAGTTATTAAATGTGCCTACGTGGAACTAATATCAATGTATGTGGATCAGGGTCTAAAATAGTACGTGGAACAAAGATCGAAACTCCAGAAAAATACGATATATTTAAAAAGTATCCAAAAATTTTCAGTAAAATAAACATAATATATAAAAACCAATAAATTAAAGCCCGTCAGCAAATTTTTTGTACCTACGTGGAATCAAATCGATGTATGTGGAGAAGGACACGTGGATTTGGGTCTACATATGTGGATATAAAAAAAATCTAAGAAAAAGTATTAATCATACTCGGGTTATTATAAATGTACCTACGTGAAACCAATATCGATGTATGTGGAGAAGAACACGTGGATTTGGGTCTACATATGTGGATATAAAAAAAATCTAAGAAAAAGTATTAATCATACTCGGGTTATTATAAATGTATCTACGTGGAACCAATATCAATGTATGTGGATTAGAATCTAAAATAGTACGTGAAACAAATATCGATCAGGGTCTAAAATAGTACGTGAAACAAATATCGATCAGGGTCTAAAATGGTACGTAGAACAAAGATCGAAACCACAGAAAAACACGATATATTTTAAAAGTATCCAAAAATTTTCAGTAAAATAAACATAAAATATAAAAACCAATAAATTAAAGCCCGTCGGCAAATTTTTTGATAAATCTGATTAAATCCTGATGCGAATACTAAAAAAGTATACATATGTAGTTATTCAGTAAAATTCGAAGCAGATATCACATATACGTACCAGGGACGATGATTTTTTGTTGTGATAAAATTTATAAAATATGTTTGTAATAAACTAGTATTTTGATTTTGTTTATTGGTGATATTTTGTTGGTTATTAGCTTAATAAAGCAAAAAATATGAAAAAAAAACTAAATTAACAAAAAACTAGCTGTAAGTAAGAATCAAGATGCTGAAGTCGTGGTCAATAAAGGGGAAAATAGGCGAATTTTTTTGTTGAAAAAAATCGAGAGTATGAACAAATTCTTTTGAAAAAGGTGAAATAAAATGAAAAATGGTAGTAATTACTACCCTGATGGTAATTACCCCTTTGTTGATTATCTTGTAAAATAGCATGAATTTTCGCTATTTTTTTCATTTCTGGTATTAACTCGCAATTCAGCTTCATATAATCTTTAGCATAAAAAATCAGTCGAAACTAAGAATTCCACCGTGTTGCATTAGGTAACGGAATTTTACGTGGTGATGCAATTCCATGTTCTTTTAAGTGAACTGTGTACATCTTCATGTAGGAGCATTAACAAAAACGTTCTTTATATCTTGCAGAAAGCTTTTTAGATGTTAAATTGGGAAAAGTCTCGCTGAAAAAAAAATTTTTTTATTAGTAAAGACAGGTAAGATTCAAAGATTAAGATTATCATGAACTATACCCGATTTATGCGCACAACATGGCGCATGTATAACTGAGCATAACACTTTTCATATAAGCCGCAGAATTAGCGTATAATTTTAACTTTACCAAATATTTCCGAGTTCTTTAAATTTTGCTAAGTGTCCCAACCTTTTTGAAAAATCCGAAGGCATCCGGTTTATTCATATCTAATCCGGATTTAAAAATAAATCCGGTTTGAAACTCTAGGTGCGAAGGATTTCGAGCGTAATATTTCGTAACGATTCCGGTACGTACATTTTCGAAGGATTTCGAGCGTAATATTTCGTAATGATTCTGGTACGTACATTTTCGAAGGATTTCGAGCGTAATATTTCGTAACGATTCCGGTACGAAGGATTTCGAGCGTAATATTTTGTAATGATTCTGGTACATAAATTTTCGAAGGATTTCGAGCATAATATTTCGCAATGATTACGGTACGTAAATTTTTGAAGGATTTCGAGCGTAATATTTCATAACGATTCCGGTACGTAAATTTTCAAAGGATTTCGAGCGTAATATTCCGCAACGATTACAGTACGTAAAATTTGCAAAAGTATATGCTATAATATTCTGGAAGTTTACGATACCCGTAAACTTATGTATATTTACTCCGTAAATTTACGGACATCGTAACTTACGTAATATTATGCCCGATTAAATTTGCTGATGACTACTTCGAACAATAGCAAGAAAAGTTCGCGTAATGGTAGATCAAGTAGTAGAATATAAGGATTTTAATATACCGTATCTATTATTCACAGTAAAATACGTTATAAACGTATGATTTAATATACCGTATCTATAGCAGAAATGAATGATACGTTATAGACGTATGAATTTAATATACCGTATCCATATTTTGCGAACAGTATACAAAATACTGATATACAGTAGAAAGATATTTATACAATATGTCGTCGGGCTGGTAGTGTAGTCACTACGTTCCTCCACCTCGGACTCACGTCCTCGCAGTACCTCCTTCCCCCATTCATGGGGGAGGGTTAACCAAGATCCGTTACTATCCGTTACTACATCTGTTACTAAAAATATACTAAAAAACAGATAAAATAAGGAAAAAGAGAGGAAAATACGATAGAATCAGAAGGGAGTAATAGATGTAACAGATGTAACAGATATTTCAGAATACTAGGAGAGGACACCCCTCAGAAAAAAGTTTTGATTTTACCCCCCCAGATCTGTTACATTCGTTACGATCCGTTACTCTTTCAGGATTCCGTTCATTATCTTATTGGAGGCAGTGAGATAACAAACCGAGTGAACAGGTAGGTCAATAGCCCCTAGAAGGTCTGGAAAACCACAGGAGGGTGACCAGGTAGGAGCGCGGATCTTTGGAAAAAATACATTCGGCAATTGAAGATTAGGTAACTATAAATTAGTACTCGATTTAATAGAACGAAAAAATGACATATACCGTAGAAAAGTTGGCAGGAATCTTTAGCTACACAGTCCCCGATCTTACGGGTATCAATAGGGAGATCCTAAAAAGCCACCAAAACCCGCACGCAGTATCAGTAATTCCCAAACTTGTATGCCATATCCTGGAATGTATTCCAAGTAGCAATTTTGGACCACATCTTCTAGAAGTCAACCCAATCTGGAGTGCCGAAGCTGAACGAGTACTCTGGAAGCGATATAAAGAAGCCAAGGAGGAATACGACAGGGCGGTAGACTACTACAGGGAGGCCATTGACAATTTCATTGAAGCCGATCAGAAAAAATACACTAGGTTCGCAGGAATGGTGGCAGTAGAAAAAGCTCTCCTCAGATGCAGCTTTATAATGCAAGAGTCCGACTGGGAGAAATGGACTCAAATAACGTACAACATCCAATTGCTTAAGGAAGGTCGCACTCCTGACGACTCGGATGATGAATCAGATAATGGAGAGGTATCTCTCGATGACTCAGATGATGAGGAATACTTTTAGAAGGCGGTACTAATCCGTCTTCCTCTTTTTTGCCTCCTTAAGGCATTTATCAATACACTGCTTACACGTGTCATCAGAATCTAAGATTTTCTGCCCGAGTTTTTTGCATTGCCGATTGTACGCCGTCTGATGTCTTTTAGCCGCGATTTCTTTTTTCTTCTCCTTAGTTTTCTTTTTGATAACCCAGTCTATCCCAGTAAAAGTATTCTTATGCATACCACAAACTGTGCAATCACCATGCAGCCGGTAACGCCCATTTGTGGTCATATCTTGTATTTCACTAGCAGTCTCGGTTTCCTTCTTACACTTTAGGCAGTAAAATCGTGTCATTTTAAGATTTGAAGTCCGAAATCTTTCCTTTAATTTGTCATAATATGTCGCATTTAGAGAATTACTACAAATACTACAATCTCTCCGGAGTACCAGCACGAATTCTAAAAGGTGAGGAGCACTACAACCTATACAAAAAGCCCCTAAAGGAAAAGTCATCAGAGCGTCCACGAGTAGTTGTATGGAAACCAAATGCGACGCATCAGGCAGATCTCGCAGAGATGCCAGTCGACCCCAAAGGATTCCACTATTTTCTCGTAGTGGTAGAAGTCGCGGGTAAACGAGTTGACGCAGAACCCCTAAAGGATAAGACTGCAAATAGGGTTCTCAATGGATTTGTTAAAATCTACAGAAGAAATCGCATTAAGCCACCAACACATCGAATGGAGACAGACTCCGGATCAGAATTCACCAATGATCAGGTACGTGATTTTTTCCTGAACAGCCTAGGGGTGATGATGAGGTTTGGAGAGCCGGGAAGACACAAACAGCAATCATACGCTGAACGAGCTATCCAAGCGATCCAGGAGCCTCTCCTAAAACGAATGGTGGCACAGGAGTTGAAGACCGGGGTGACATCCGTGGAATGGTCAGAAGATTTCCATGATGTAGTTAATAAAATAGATGAAATCTGGCAAAGAAATTCTCCAGATATTCCGACTGGGTCACCCAAAGTGTCAAAAAAGACGGAACTTCTCTCTGAAGGAACGCGTGTCTGAGTAAAGTTAGATGAACCTATCTCAGTACTCGGTAATAAACTCCATGGAAAATTTCGTACAGGAGACATAAGATGGAATCCCAATATCCGTGTCATCAAAAAAATGATACTCTCACCCGAACAACCTCCTACGTATCTTCTTGATGGACCACACGGGCGACTAGGTGTATCCAGATGTGCGTACACCCGAAAAGAGTTGCAAATTGTTCCAGAAAATGAATATCCCCCACCTGACTCCGTGATAAGAGGGCAACCTGAAAGATTTGTACCTGAGCGGATACTCCGGCATCGCATTAGGAAGGGTCAAGACCAGTATCTAGTCAAGTGGGAACGATACCCAGATACCGAAGCCACTTGGGAACCCGCTGACCGGTTGGAGGAGGATGTCCCCGCCTTAATCCGCAAGTTTTGGGAATAAAAAATGAATATTTCCTATTTTTTGTCTCCTCGATTCACGTCAGAAACTATCGGGATAAAAACATTCTTCTCATTACAAGTAAAGGCGATATGTTCACGTGATTCATGGACATCATAATTGTAACGTTTCAGACACGTCCGGCTCAATCCAATCTCCCTATGCTTGTAATCGCTTAAAACCGCAAGATTCTCAGTGATTACACAATCAGGGGTTAGTTTGATTGACACACCTTTTACCATGCCGAATGTCCTACCAGAACCCGGAGCGCCGGATATGTTATGTGTAATACTCTTGTCGATATCCAACCCTAATTCCTCAGCGGCTTCTCTCTGAATAAAAGACGCGTTAGCACAAGTGTCTGCTAAACACTGAATTGCTATCCCATTGACCTCCCCATCCAGCGCTAAAAGATCTTTAGTATTCTCCAAACGAACTATGTCAATATCCATCGGGTCATCTTCCCTGATATCCTCTTCTTGTTTTTCCTCAACTAGGTCTTCCGGAATCTCCGTACTTTTATGAGCAGACTTTAATTCTTCCCGAAGAATCTCGCGGAGTAATTTCCTAAAATCTGCAGACCTTAATAAACTTAATGAATCATGTTTGGTGACGGCTTTTATAAGTGTGGGCTTACTACTAGTAACCTTCACAGGAATCTTAATAGGAGTCATTTTAACTGATTTTTTTGGAACAGATTTAAGAAGTTTCGAGATACTTACACCCTTATCCGAGTTTACTTTTTTTTGTACTTCGAACCGCACAAATCCGAAAACCACCTTCCTCATCGGGAACAATTTTCAAGTCATCAAAACTCGTGGTATTAGTATCAATATCCATAGCATCATCATTAAGATCGAGGTTTCTCATTGCTCGGGCTAATTCCAAATCATCGCGTCTATCTTTAGCCTTCTGAAGTCGCTTTGGAAATCTTTTAGACGTCTCATATCCCATAATAAGATCAATAACATGTTGATCATCTTCACTAGTCCATTCAGGAGCATCAGGGTCATCACCAACATCATGATCTATATAACCATCATCCCAATCGGGATCCTGAGGATCCTGAACAACGCGTCTCTGTGGTTTTGGTCGAACAGGTTTAATCTGTTGTCTATAGACCGGTGGTTTACGAACTGGCTTAGATGCTTGTAATTGTTTAAATTGCGCCTGGAAATTCTTGGTAAGTTCCTCGGCTTGTGTCTTAAGCAATTCTTGTAATTTTTCTTGAGTAATAACGTCTGTCGACCTTTGCATTACAGCACCTTCGTGTGGAGTCACGGGATGAGTATAGCCAGCCAATTCCTCTTTTTTAGCCTTTTCAATACCCTGGCGCCTTTGTAATCCATAGAACATTTCGCCCTTTCGTCGCTCAAGATCACTCAATCTATCGATTAATATATTAAGAGGTGCCGCCCCGATTCTGGAAGCTTCAATAACGTTTTCCGGCAAAAGTCCTCTATAGAACTGGTCAGTAACCATAATTCGATTATATCCTACAATATCCCCAGCCCTCTCAACTCGCTTATAGTAAGATCGAACAGGTTCGCCTTGTTCCTGATAAAGGTTACTAAATCGTATCTGAAGTCTTTCTTCCACGACAGTTGGAAAATTTGTGCGCATATGCATAAATGCTTGATCCAGGAGAATCCCCTGTAAGACTATCGGTTGATTCTGGGCAGCAGCATTGAATGGACCTCCATGATTTCCCAACCCATTAACGGGTTGATGAGTAGGACGTCCGCCCGCACGCCTCCACTGCTCTTCAACTTTAAAATTCGTTCTAACGATATCAGCGCGTGACGGGAAAAATGCGTCTCCAACGGTTCTCGCCGCATTACCTACAATCCTTGAATATACATCAGCATCAGACCCGGGTAAGTAAGTACCAACATGTAATCCATTAGCAACCTCAGGAACAGCCAAAGCTCTGAATGCTCGGCGAGTGGCACCGGCTCCACCATTTGCAGCAGCCACTAACCGAATATTCGAGAGTTCCCAATTTTTTCCAGTAAGTTCTGCATCAAACCACCTCGCCGCTTCATCTCTCATACAGCTACGAAGAACCCCCATCGCTCTCACCCGACCAGGAGGCGCACCGGCATCGTCCAATGGATCAATACCAACGGTATTAATATACCCTAAAAAGTTATCAATAAAAAGATTAAGATCTTCATCTTCCCGACCATGAAATATGGGGGCAGCTATACCAACGGCAGCCATATCGTATTTTGTGGATGGTTGAGAGGAGGTGGAGGAGGGTTCAATTGTCTAATCCGAAACCATTGTACTTGGATACGCAGAGCGGCTATTTGTTGGAAAAGTCGATTCCTAAGACGTCCCAATGTCCGAATTCCAAAAAGAACCCGATTATTGGCATATACAAGCCGATTTCGTGCCACATCACGCTCGCCTATAGCTCTATTACGTTCACCTATAGCTCTATTACGTTCTCCTCTCATAAGATTATATTGCTGCTGAAGACGACGATTAGTCATCCGCATACCACCAAACTCACGTTCCAATTCAGCCAAATTAGCTTCTAAACCAGTAATAGTATCTTGTACGATATTTAGCTCATCTTGTGTAAGACCTAACAAACCTGTTTGAACCTCGAGTTCGTCTTGTAATTCATCGCGTTCTTTTCGAGATCGATCGCGTTCTGCTTTTAATATATCGCGTTCTTCGTATGTTTCTCTACAGCGATGAATTAATAAATTAAGAGCATGTTTAAGACGATGGTTTGCATTTTGTACATCTCGATTAACAACCATGCGATCACTGACAGTTAAAAAATCTGTTAGATCCTTAATTACCGCAACTAATGGTATATTATTCATATCACGCAAATCCCTAGGAGGCGGTCCAGTAGGCTCTGAAGGAGTATAAATTGCAATTGGTGTCGACATCGTATTTAAACTAAGTTAGAATAAAATTCAAATGGATCTTTATGTATACAATTTGGATGAGTACACGACCGACTCGAGACAGGGTAATGAGTTTGCCCCATCATGGCCTTTCCGTCTTGCCGTAGCAGGAAGTTCTGACTCGGGTAAGACAACTATGATCATTAATTTGTTAATGGGAGACAAAAAGGCAAAGGAGGATGGCGAAAGGTACATATTATGTGATGCGGTAATTCTAGTTGGCAGATACCTCGATGAACCGAAGTGGGCAGTCGTACGTGATTTTTTCAAAGAAGAAGAAATTCCGTTTACCGCAGTATCCCATAGTGAGATTCCAAATGTTAAGGACTTCAACTCCACCCAGGCTACTGTGGTAATCTTCGAGGATTTGATGGATGCGCCTAAAAAAACCCAGGATCTCATCACTGGATTTTTTACACACGGACGACACAAAAATATTTCATGTATCTATGTGGCCCAAAGATTCTTTACCATTCCCAAGGCTATTCGTGAAAATGTGAATTATATTTCCCTACATGGAGGTCACGGAAGTTTGACCGATACTAAGAGGATCATCTGCCAGTATACAGAAGAATCGGAGTCACTAGCTCCAGTAATCGATGACCTTACTCTACAACGCGAATTTATAGTATTTGATCTTAGAAGATCCAAGAGCGATCCATTATCTATTCGGGTTAGATGGGATACTAGTCTCAGTTCAATCACTGATCAATCCCCGTTCGATCCTAGTTCGATCTCAGTTCAATCCCCGTTCGATCCAAGTTTGAACCCAGTTCGATCCCCGTTCGATCCAAGTTTGAACCCAGTTTGATCGAAGTTTAGTCCCTATGGCCAGAAAGCCGTAGCTGAAGCAAAAAAGTCCTCCCAGCTAATCGAGTTTGCTCGGGAATATCCATCACCTAAAGAGAGAAAACACCTCCTCGTATCCGGTGTTATAGCTAAGAACGCAGATACCTGGATTAAGTACATCTTTCGGGAAGCCTACGGACTATCTGGTAAGACCCTGGGATCAGACTTCCAAAACTTCTTAGCAAAAGTACGGGATAGGACCACAAAGACTGAAATTCCAAAACCTGAGACCGTAAAGGAGTTATTCTCCCGATATGAAGTCCTGAAGTCTAGTCACCCTTTGGATAATAAAAAAATAATAGAAGGCATCGGGGTCCTTTTACAGATCTTTTCTAAGGGTCATATGGACCGTCGAGCATTACGAGTAGGGATCAATAGTATTTTGTAAGAATCTCGCGAAGTTCTTCCTCAGAAGCCCTAAGAATCATGGCGCTTTTTTTACGTCCTTCGAAGTCAATCCGTAGCATCCTAGCTTTTAACCCAATAGCTCCTAAGGCTCGAGAAGCAAAGTTCTTAGTCATCGGATTTCTTACATGACTTACATAGTTCTCATAGAATGTAGTAAAGGGTTCGTCAATACCATCCGGGTATGTATTCTGTAAGAACTGATATAAGGCAATTTCCCCACTGTCACATCCAATGGCTATAAGCTGTTCAAGAAGCCACTTTCTAGTATCCTCGTATGAATCTCCGTCCATAATTTTCATATCCAGTCTTTGTATGAATAATTGTGTAAAATCCGCATTACTTGCCCGATGAATAATCTGGACCAACTTATCCCTGGCAAGTCCCAAGGCTTGTAAAGGTTCACTCTCGTCGCCAATCTTCTTTATAATCTGTCTATACAACACGCTGGATAATCCTCTATATGCCGCTTTTGCAGAGAATACTCCACAGTTCTGACATTGGTTTATTACGATTGATGTTGACATGGCTATCTTTCTTTGATTATTCGCTCACTTAGTATCCTTCACAATCTTTTTTATATATTGTTATCTTTAAATACCTGTCATTTGTAGAAAAAAAAATAACTGGCATTAAGGGATCAACCGTTGGAAAGACCGGAAGACCGGAGGACCGGAGGACCGGAGGACTAACCATTAGGAAGCGCAGTTCTTGCATAACTTGTCCGTTAAGTCACTTGGGCTTACAGGCATGAGACATTCCCTACACAACTCGATATTAAGCTCTGCAAGTCTCGGGGCATGGTCCTCCAAAGTTCGTGGATGACCAGAAGGACCGGAGGAAGGTGTCCCGTTAGTCGTATCTTGCTGTAAGATAAAATCATCATATTCATCTTGGTCAGCCTGAATAGCGGCCCTGATTTGTTGTATATCATTGAAAGTTAACCGCTGGCCATCAAGATTTTCCTCATTATAGCGTGTTTCATTGATGATTTCCTCTATAAGTGCCTCTTCTTCATAATGGACAAGGTAGTAGTCCTCGACTACCTCGTAGTCACTCTCAACCAGTCTATGATACGTTCTAGTACCGTGTTGAATATAGCGTCCTGTATCTGTATTTAAATATACAGGTTGTTCCTGGGGTGGAGGCGGTGCGGTTTGTCTACGGACAAGCCTTCCATCGATATAATCATGGGATTCCATAACTATTCGATTAAAGGTATCTCCACCAACACGGATTGGATGTCCGGTTATAGGATTAGTTATATAAGGGTATGACATGTCTTTTTTCTGTACGTGTCTACATACCTAATTGTTATCTTCAATTTACAATAACCAAGTGACATCGTCATCAGTCCTTGTCAAGGCAAACATGGCATAGTAGCCTTTATCTTTATTAAATTTATTTAACGAACTTACAAAAATAAAATAAAATTTTCAAAGTACAAAAAAGAAAAATAAAATTAACTAAAAACAAAACTATATAGTCTCCAAAACAGTAATAAAGCTATAAAATTAATTCGAAAAGGAAAAAATCGCATAACACTAAAACTATCCTGATCCCCCGCCTAGATATATTCCAACCTAAGAAGAAGCAACTATGCAAACAAACCAACGAACAATGCGCCCATTGTTAAAATCGACACACCACCCTGCTACAGCTGTAAGTAAGTTGCACCGTTAGACGACCCATAAAACCTGAATAGTGATTAAACCAAGGCAAACCATATTTCATCGAGTTCTTTAAATAATCAACGTCGGAGTCACGTGCGGCGTCGGAAAGGGTCGGAGGAGGTAAAGTTGAGAAAGGTAAGTACGTGGACTTTGGCAAATTTGAAGGCCGAGAAAGTTTGAGTTTATGAGTAATATTCATCGCGTCTTCCCATTTAGATTTATCATAGGAGCGCGGTAGCCAAATTCGTTTTCTGATCTTTTGGATAAAGTGATTGTGGATAGCAGAGATAACCTTCATCGCAGAATTTCGTGGAATAGAAAGTTCTTCAAAAAATGCGACAAAGGATTTCGGAAGACAGCCACGGACAAGACTATATGAAGTCCAATTTGAAGAGGAAAAGGACCAACAAGAAAGAGATTTAAATTTGTTAATAATTAAAGAGGGATCTTTCTTAACGAGATCACCAGCTTCTTGAAGTTTGTTGATAAAGTGATGTTGGTAGGAGAGGAGAATCTGTTCCATAGCGATTCGTCTACATTTGCACATAAATAAGTGCATGAAATCTTCCTTGGAGTCGAGGCATGAACGACATAATAAGATGTCGATATACAAGTCCGGGCGGATTCTTTTAAGATGTTCCAAGGTAGGTAAATCTTCCAAAAAGAGTTTGAATTTGAAGGTTCGATGAGAGGAAGCATGAGCACAAGTAAAAGAAGCATCATGCTGAGGTTCAGCATTTAACGTGAACCAGGTAAGATCCCAATCGATTACGAAGTCTGAGATGGAAGATAAAGCAATGGTAAAGTTAAATCGCGATAAACGCGTTAGACTATGCATCCATAGCATTTGTGAATATTGCTTGAATAGGCGTCGTGGGTTAGATTCGCATAAAATGTCATCATATTTTAATACGAAATCGTGAGGAGATACTTGATCCAGATCAGAAAGAAGAATTGCTGAAGAGGAAGTATGCGCTGAGTTGGCTAATGAGTCCGCGTAGTCATTGTAGAAATTACCAGAGTGACCTTTCACTTTAACGGCTGTGACGGACAAAGATTTGGATGAAATGAGATGTTCAATAATAGCCCAAAGTTCAAAATTGGTGGTCTTGTAATAAAGCCTACTATTGGAATAAGAAAACGTAGCACATAGACGAAGACCATCTATGGCAGATTGAGAGTCAGTATGAATAGTGACCGTTGAAAAGGGAGGAGTAACTGTAAGAGCAGCATGTATAGCGGCAATTTCAGCCCTTGTAGAAGAAGGCCAATTGTGAATAATTCCATGAGCGTGAGCAGCGATAGATTGGAAAAAGCCAGCGCCATCGAGGACTTGAACCCAAGACCAACCCATAGAAACATTAGGAGTGCCAAGGTTAATTAAAGAACCATCGGTATAAAAACAATAATGGTTATCAGGAGGAGTCGCTAACGGTGAGGCAGCAAAAGCAAGAGGGGCAGCCGAACCCAAAGAGGGAGGAGGAGAAGGAGAGGGGAGAGTAACCACATCTTCTTGTGAAAAATTAGGTTGAATGTCCAAACGACCATAATAGGATCTTACAGTCTCGTCAAGGTCCGCCCAAGTAAAAGGAGAAGCGATAGTGGTGGTGTCATGTCTAATACGCTCCTGCGTTGTTGGGAGAAGTAAAGATCGAAGAGGAGAGAGTTTTGGGATGATACATAAAGGAGTAACATCTGTTAGATTACTTTTAGTATGGGTAACCGGTACATGTTTAGAACAACCAGGATAAGGAGTGAGCGTGATAACATCATTAGGTCGAGTCACACAATCAGAAGTCCAATGGACAATCTTGCAGGAATATTGCTGTTTACTGAGCTGTTTTCCAAAAAGAGGAGAGCCATCATCATCCAAAGTTACGATCCATTTCATGGATTTTCGAGAGGAACCAAAGGCGGGAACCAAGTCGATATTGGAAGGAATAGCGTCAGAAGAGAACCGATCCAAAAGGAGAGAGTTGGAACCTGGAACAGTGACGCATTGGTGAATGTCATTGAACCATTTGTGTGGGAGGACACGATGACCTTTCCTGCTCGATAAATTGGATAGATAAACGTTCCAAGTAATCATATGGGTTCCTTGAGGCGTAATAAATTGTGATAGGTAATAAAGTTGCAAACTTCTAAGACGTCGGAAGTAAGAAATAAAAATTTTTGGAGTCATAACATCATATAAAGGTGTATGACCATTAGACATAGTAAGGTCAGGCAAAGTTGAAAGTTGTGAACGCAACAACATGAAGGGAGTGGTGGTCAGGAGAGCAATAGTGCAAGCGATATAATCCTGTTTAAAAGCAAAAAGTTTAGACCATATAGTCCAATCTTTAACTAACAATAGGGAAATAGGAATTAAAAAAGAAAATTGAATTAAACGTAATCTATATAAAAATAAATTTTTCATAAAAGAAGAAGAAGAATTAGCTAACAAAAATAAATTAGTTAAATGTGTTTGTGATTGATGAAAAAATAAATTAATCAATCCCAAGCCTTGAGACAAAAACAAAATAGAATCAGGGAGTACTCGTGAAAAGTTGGCCTTGTGTTTAACCAAGGAACGGATACTGCTGGTTGCCGAGGCACATTCAGATTCGGAGAGGTGAGTGACTTGCATGCGATATTCCAATTTCGGGATAAGGACGGTGTTGTGTAAATAAACTATTTGTTTAGCAGATAATTTGGCAGGGCGTACGGTAGTGGCGAAGGAGTTACATTCTCTAGCAACTTGCTTCGACAAAATCACGAGAACCAGCGACATTGAACCACACGCCCAGGAAGCGGAAAGAGCTATTCATGGAGATAGGCACAATAGAAATGGAAGGAACTTTGTTCAATCCGGATAATTGCAAGTCAAACACGACTGGAGAAGGTGATAAAACTGAAGTGGGAGGCAACGAATTAGTAATTGAAACATATTTGTTGTGATTAGCGGAAGTATTATTGATTTGATAAAATTCTTCCGTAATAGAGAGCATTGATTCCATTCCAGATTTGGATGACGAAATTAGAGTAGAGTCATCCATGAAGACCAAATTGTTGATTCGTAATCCACCTGAATTAGCCTGAGCCAAAGGATTAATTAAAGAGGGAGCATGAAGCGTATATGGATCCATCATTTCATTTTTGAGAACAGTCAATAAAGGGTCTATATATATGACCCAGAGTAAAGGAGAGATAACTTCGCCTTGATCTATACCAATGCGAACACGGTAAGAAGGAGTAGTTCCATGAGCAGTAAAAATGCGATTAGAGCGTTTCATGAAGAGGGATAAAATAAACTTGATAGCAGAAGCAGGAAGTTTAATGCGTTCTAGAGCGAAACGCAACATCTTGAGATCAACTGAGTCGAAAGCCTTCGAAATATCTTGCGAAAGGATCCAAAGCGGTGATTTGTTGACATGAGCATCATGGATAATAGATTCAAGAACGACAATAGGGTCGCGACAAGAACCACCTGGGAGACCGGCGAAGTTACCTCCTTTGAGAACTTCATTTGAAGCCAAAATGGAAGCGAGACGATTATAAAAAAGTTTGACCAAATTACTTCAAGCAGAGTAATAGGTCTTGTATTCTTTAGTTGACATTTCCATTCGTGAGGTTTAGGGATAGGAAAGACCATAGCCTGACGCCATAAATCAGGAATATCTGCGGTGCGAAGACATGATTGGACAAGGATTAAAACCAAAGCAGAAGCGTTTGAACCCAGATGCTTAAGCATCTCATAAGTAATCATAGAAGGACCAGGAGCTTTGTCATTAGGCATAGAAGAGACCGTAGACAACCATTCTTCAAGAGTAGGAGGATCCAATAAAAAATTATAAATAGAGGGATCTAAATTGTCCATAGGGTGATAAGCAGAAGACCATCGTTCAGGGAGAGCTGAAATGTTTTCTGGGGGTGATGATTTCATAGGAACGGAATTCTGGAAGTGGTCGATAACGGCATCGTCAATATCATGTGGGTCTGTCAATAACTTTGGATGTGTAGGGTGGTCAATAAACACACGATCCAAGGTAATATGACGTCGAGTTCTTGAGAGAGCAGAATCAATGAATGAGGAGATGTCAGTTTCAAAATTGTTATCCCTATCATCCAGTTTAGCATGAATGGAAGAATCTTGAAAATCTTTTTCTTTAAGGAGAAGAAGGCCATAAAGGGCGGAAGAAATAATCTTTAAAGAGTCTAATAGAAATTTAAAATCGTCTTGCCTACAAATGGATAAAGAAACAGGCAAAGTAGGGGGAGAAGGAATAGCCTTCTTATAAAGATGTAGAATATTTTGAAGTCTAATGAAATGGGTGGACCAAGTACGTTCATATCTATTATAATAAGTAGAAGGATATTTTCGCAATAAACGTATCGAATGCAAAAGACGGCTGAGGAAACGATAATGTTGAGTTAAGGCTTCCAAATCCTTGGGCATCGTGGGTGTATGCTGATTACCAACTGTAACAGATGGAAGGGAAGCATTAGCAGCTTTCAATATACGTGAATGTAAATATTCGCATTGTTGATTAATATGCCATGTTGAGAAGGTTGATGGCGGTACGTCGCATAAAGAGTCAGTATGAGCAGAGAAAAATTCCCATTGTTGATCAGTAACTGAATCAATTTGAATATGCGGCGATTTCGACGTTGAAGTTGTTTAGCGCGAGCAACCTTGACAGACGCAAACAAGAGTGAATCATCGAAATAAGTGATGATGGGATTGTGATCGGAAGAGCAGGTGTCTTGGGCGTTAAATATATAGGAGGTGAGAGCAAAGCTTTTAAGCATTGGACAAGACCAAACATAGTCAATACGAGTAACTTGATCGTCACGGTGAAAAGTGCCTAAGGAATCAGAAGCGTTAACAGGAATAGTTTCTTCATATCCATGAGATAAAAGATGATGTAGCAAACGATAAGTTCGTTGGGAAGCAACAGAGGGGCGGTTAAAATAAATAGGATAATAGGCATCTAAATGCATATTGAAATCGCCACAAATGACGTGATAAAAATTTTTTTGTTTAGTTTGCACTAATAATTGTAAAAGAAGGTCAATGGTTTCTGATCGTAATTTAGAATCAGAAACAGGAGGAATATAAATAACAAAAATGCGCAATTTAACGTTGCCTTTAAAATAAAGGTCAACAGATAAAATTCGCGAAGAATGTGAAACAAAATCTTGTACATGAGAAGCAAGGGTTTTTTCAATAAAAAGGGAAACGCCACCAGTAGATTTAACTTGTTTAGTTTTATCTATGTCAGATGAAAAGACAGTATAATTAGGAAGGCGTTTAGATAAAAAGTGAATTTGCTTGGGGGATAAATGGGTATCTACGATACCACCAAAGGAAATATGTTTAAGGTTGAAAAAGTTTGAAATTTGTTCAATTTTAACTTGGCTATTATGTCGAAGACCATTAACATTAAAAGATGAAATATTAAACGAATTGGGGATAGGAGAAGAATTTAAAGTAGTGAATAAAGATTCATGTTCTGAAAAATTATAAATATCTACGGGGTTGGGTGGGTTGCGAACAAATGTATCATAATTAAAATTGTCAGTCATTAGAACACAATGATAATAAGTACGGGAGAAGGAAGTGAGAAATCAGTTATTGCGAAGGAGCAGAAGCTCGATCGGAGGGAAAACCACCAAGAGAAGCAATAAAACCTTGGATGGAACCAGTGAGCGATTGTAAAGTATCTTTAATCGCTTTTTGATCTTGAATAATGGAGTTCAATTCGTCTTGCGGGGAAGGGTTAGAAGTGGATGCAGAAGCAGAGTGTGGGGCTTTGTTGGATGTAGATGTAGGGGAAGAGGATTTCATTGAACCAGCAGATAAAGGAGCATTGGGATGCTGGATTAAGGTGCCAGTGGTTTCAGGAGGGTCTTCTTCCATTCGATCAGGTTCAGTAATAACGACAGGTGCAGAGGGAGGATTAATGCCTAAATGGGCTTCTATAGCAGAGAGCCGTTGGTTGTTAAGTTCAAGGGATGAGATGCGGGATTCCACACGAGCAACATCTAGCTGAAGGTCCTTCAAAACATTGAGAATGTTGAGAGCAGCCTCAAGGGCACTAGAAGAATTTGGATCGGGGAGCAGAGCACGAGCATTGGACGAAAAGGAAACAGATCTATCTTTGCCTTTACGGTTGTTGGAAGGTGTACGTCCATGAGCAGTTGAGGAGGAGTTAGTTGAGCCAGAGGAGGAGGAGGGCTTAGCATTGATATTGGAATTATTATTATTAGATCTAGTGGAGTTGGAATTAGAACGATGAGCTGAGGCAGAACGATCCCGAGATTTAGATCGAGATCGAGAACGAGAATTATTGCGCAGCATTCTTTATTGGGCGGGCCTTTGGCCAATGTTGAAGCGTTCTTTAAGAGCAGCTACAGGGTCACGTGTACGTGAACGACCACGGCGTTGATTAAGTGGACAGGAAGTAGGAGCACAACCGAGTTTACCACAACGGTGACAAAGAGCTTTCGAATCATTGGATGTTCCCCATCGAAGAGTACGACCTTGGAAACCAATAGTCTGCTCCATAGCGGCATCCATTGTCTCTTGCGAGTTGAAGGTAACATAAGCCCAAGGCTTGGGTTTATAAGAATTGAGGGAAAGGGGAATGTTAATAGCTTTTGCTCCATGTTCTTTGACCAAAGGAGCGAGATGGATATCTTTGGTATTAGCGGGAAGTCCAGAGAGAACAGCTACGAACGCTCTACGAGCAGCTTTTTGATCCAAAGAGTAATGACATGAGGTAACACGTAAGCAGGTGGAAAAGCAGTAAACTGCCCATTGAGTTGTGAAACGGGAGATGGCATCGGCATGATCATAGACAATGCGAGCTTGTTGCATCTTAGCACCTTTCCTTGAGTAGAGATGAAGAGCAAGGAGATTGCCGAATTTCTTGAAGTAGGATTGGAGTTGCGGTTTAGTAATGAAGAACGGTATATCCGTGACTTGAATTGCACGGAGGTCTTCATCGGACCGGAGCTGTTTGGGATCGTACAGGTGGAATTGTAGGTCCGGAAAGTCGGAGTGTGTGCTTCCAACACACAAATCACGAGCCTCCGCAGTATGAAAATGTATGATGAGACGCTTAGCGTCCCCTGAACCAGTCATACGAGCCCGACCGGTATATGATTCGTAAGTTTCTAAAAATAAATTGTTAACGGCATCTATAATTGCCTTATTAGTTTTAAGTTTCTCTAGAGTTTGGGGAGCGGAGTTGGGCGCAGCCGCAGCCAGGAAATCTTGACGATTAATGGTAATAGTAGGGGAGGGATCAACAGCCTGATCGGGTGATGTACCATCAGTCTCGTCCATATTAGGGGACGCGTTAGGGGATGAGTTATTTTCTTTGTTTCGAGGTGCATGAATTGACGCGTTAGTTCCAGAGGACGCGTCTTGGCCAGGCGCAGAAGGCGCAGCAGAATTATTCGGGGTAGATGCTTGAGTATTTTCTTGGGCGGTGCTGCGGGAATTATTTTGTTGAGGAATAGCGGTCGAAGTTGAACCAACTAAACCACCATCAGCCAGCGCGTCGGCAACGAAATCTTCATAGTCTTCATCCATGGAGTCTTTTGTAATAGTACGGGAACGTTTTTGGGAAGTGTTATTACTATCGGAACCAGAGTTGTCAGAGAGTTGTTTTTTGTTATTTTTCTTTTCTTGACGAGCAGCCTTATTACTGTTAGGGTTATAGCTGCCGCCACCTCTTCTAGCAAGGTTTCTAGACATGTTAGAAGGTATGAGTTGGGTAAAATATAAGAGTTGTTAGTACGAAGATATAAAATTTTCTTTCTGAAAATTTTTGGTTAATAGATCAGCGGTATCAGTCCTTATCAGTCCTTGTCAAAAAATGCGAGGATGCCTGATGATAAGGTTACATGGTCATCAGTCCTTGTCGAGAAATACGAGGATACCTGATAAATAAGTTATTGGATTATTGGCCTAGAATACATTCATGGAAAAACTGTGGAATTATATATATGCATAAAATTGAGTACCTGAACCGAGTTCAGGGTCTCACAACATTGGTGTCACGTGACTTCATGCGGTATGTAGATCATTTCCTTTTTGGGCGATACCCGTTCCACAAAAAATCGATTTGGTAAGAATGCGTTTGGAACCTTGTGTAACATAAATTTCCTTTTTCGGTAATTCGGGATTACGCGGTAATGCCGGCCGGATCTAAAAAATATGACTCTGCAGGGTAATTCCTACGAAAGTCAAGTACAAAATGCTTACTCCTGTTGAGTCCATTCATACCACTCCCAGTCCCCAAGGATCGCCTCCCCATCTTTGTTCACTTAATGCATACTCTATGGTTTCCCTCTCTTGGGGGGTCCATCGACCATCCCATTCCTAAGCATTTTCTCCATAATATAAAGCTGATCCTCGGTAAGGCGGTTTATCCATCTTTTATAGAGGTCGTTTACATCTTCAAACGTTATCCAGTCAATTTCCCTCTTTATATAATGCTTTCCGAGAGCTCGGATTTCACAGTACACATCCCCGATCATAGTGGCATAATTTTTCCACCTCTTATATGTCTCTCGACGAACTTCCTGCCACCACACTCTATCTACCTTACTCGCTGCAATAAGGTCAGTATCCGGGATATTTGCGACAATGCGTTCGACTATTTCTACTGGTAATCGGTCCAACATGATGTTATGTTACTTATACTATAGCTATCTTCAATTACTGTATGCCTATTACACATGGATAAAAAATATAGACTAAATTCGTACAGGATCGTAGGACCACAGGAGCCGCTTATGCAAGAAGTTCTGCTAAGGTTTTCTCAGCCTCGTTTTTAGTAATAGCTCGCTTTGGGGAACCGGTTGATGAGTCCTTAGTCGCATTATAATACAATTCGAAGAGGGCCTCAAGCTTATCTAGGAGAGCTTGTTTATTCTTGTATGATTCGCGGATTTTTGCTATCTTAGCAGTATATGCCGCATTATCTGGGAAGAGTTTTCTGGCCACGAACTTCACATATGATACAGGAGAATTTGCCGTTTGGATTCGCTTGATATACTTCACGTGATCATGGACGAGGTAACTGGTTTTGCTAAATCCAGATACTAATGCGACTACTATAGTATCTTTTAATGCGCGGATAATCTTGGAGACAGTTTCGTCAGAGACAACATTAGGCTGAATGCGCGATGCCTCATAAATAACCTCCTCACTAGTGCTGTCAGTGCTGTTAACAATGCTTGCGAATTCGGTATATGTTGACATGATTCTTTGTACTTTGTAAAAAATATAAATCTTCAGTTACCTGTTCATTCGAATGAGAAAAAATAAATATGAACCTCGGGTTTACACTTGGGATACTGCAAGGCAGTAGAAGCGTTGCTCGGCCTTTTGCATCAATGGAGAGCCTGGTCTATATAACCAGGGGATAGCGACTTTCTGGATGATCCTAGCCGCTTTATTGTTCCTTCTTTCTATATATCTCCTAAAGGCATTCTGGATCATTTCAGCATAATGAGTATAATAGTCGAAATTAAAATGCTTCGGGCAACTATATAAATGTAGTCGTACCGCTTGATCCATGGAAGCGTCGGCTCCCCATCCGCGATCAATAAAAGATTTACAGTAGGTACAGTACCACCTATTTGGTAGTCGTGATACTATTCTCCTAATGTGCACAATATAAGCATATACAGCTTGACGAGACCTTGGATAAGGTAGCCGCCTATGAAAACCTATTCTACTACAAGTCTCATAATATTGCACAGCATTCTGAATGCGCTTAGCCCACGTGTGGAAACTTTCGTCGTCTTGTCTACCTAATCCGTCGGTGTTTTGCATTTGGGTATCTTGTAAGATTACATGTTCTATAGGTTTATTCAATTATGCTATCACGGTATGTTGGTAAAAAATAAACCTACCAGTTCTTAGCAATCATGTCCAGATAACCTTGTTTGCATTTTTCACATGGCAGTATCCCGCGGTTTCAAACTTGAAAGTCTTTAGAGTCGTATCTGCATTCTCTGAACAAGTGAAAAGCGCGGGGCTATCTGGCTGCTCTTCTAAAATAAATCCGTCTGTATGGATACGTCGTACTTTATCCTTGTATGGTTGAATTACCTCAGATGTGATTTTGCGTTCACGTGCTAATAAGAATGGGGCGATCCTGGGATACTCACCTTTGAAGGGATTACCTGGGTTTGTAAACTGGAATCGCCACTGGTCAGATCCTACTGGTATGATAGAGTCGAGTGTATGGCCCTCTGGAAATGTAAATGGGTCTGTTTGATCTGTGGTGAGTGTCTTGTAATTACGCTTCCTCTGGCATAATGCTCCCCATAATGTGTTGAGGACTCGCTTTGCCACGCGGCCAGCTACGCCACCCTGGTTTTTAATTTTAAAGAGGAAGTGTACATACTCACCGAATATTACAGTTCCAGGGATTCTCGCTTCTCTATCATATATCAATGCATTTGGCTTCCCATCCTGTATTAACTGTATATTGAGACCAAGTTTTTTTGCTCGTTGTAAGTCGATGAATGTATAGATTCCCCTTTTATTCTGTCGGAAGAGAATATTATTCCCATTTACCTTAGCACGGAATAATCCATACAAGGCATAACCCCTGTGGTCAACAAAGTCATTAAGTGTCTGGAATTTACCCCGTCTGATTGGAAAGTTCGCGTTCGATTGTTGGATACTCGGGTATAAACTTGTTGCGTCGTACTGTCTTCCATAGCCCTTCCACTCGTTATCTGCCCAGATTAATCCTCCCATCATTGCATCACTTATCCACTCCGCTTCTATTGGATCAAGAGGGTCATTGGCAGGTACCCCTACACTTAATCGTTCGAATAACCAGAGAGCCGTTCTTTTGTAAGACCAGTTATGGTATGATAAGTCAATTCCTAGACCGAACTTCTTTGTCGCCTGTAGGAAAGTATCCCGCTCCTCGTGAATTCTCTGGTACGCTTCTTCGAGAGTTTCATATACTCCAGTCTTATGGTTTTTCTCGACGGGGATGAAAGAACTCTTGGAATTCTTAGTTTTTTGAAACTGCCCAATTGTACAAGACTTAACCGTTTTGCCGTTGTATATTGTGACTACATTATTGGTCCCATCTTCATGGTATACAATGGGTAAATTACGCTTTCTATCTATTTTACTGGGGTGGAGTCTTTCGGGATTTAACGCGAGGGAGTAGTGACCCTCAGACAAGATGAGGGTTGCCCGTCTGTCGGACTTACTCTTGGAGATTCGGGTAATGTCTCCCACGATATTAAGTGCGAGGCTTTTTGCGAGTTGTTCAACTTTATCCATGTAGGAAACTTGGATGGGAGCATCGCGATTGAGACCTAATGCCTTTTTGATATACTCGGGCTTTTCGATTGACTTTGGCATTTTAGAGAATGTGCCGTAGATATTTTTCAGGCATTCATACAGGCAATCATTTAGCTCCCCGTTGCAACCTCCTGCAACCGGTGGGGCATCTCTCACATAAATTATGAATCGTTCAAAATAATCAGGGTCTGCGTCATCCGGTAGTTGTGCTTCGTCGTAGTGGTCCAAGAGTGAGAAAAGGCTAGCTGGTTGGTTTCCTGATGTCCATCCACCGGGTTTCCAGTTTTCATAGGGAAGTAGGATCTGGAACTTTCTATCTGGAAATCGCGCCTGGAGAGTCTGACCGAGTCTGGTGATAGCTCCTCTGGAAAAGCGGGCACCGGAATACTGAAGTTCCTTGATGTCAGGTCGTGTTGGTAAAGTGCGGGCGATTCTTGAGTATTGCATTTTTATGTATATGATTTGTCTTCAACTATAAATAATATCTTTCTATATATATACGAAAAAAAAAAGAAATAATCTCAAATAGCGCTTACAATATGTCGTTGATAGCACCCTCAGTATCCTCTTCGTCCCAGTCATCGATGATTCCATTGGCGGCCTCCCATTCACGTTCCATATCAGTTTTTGGATGTTCCTCTGGGATCTCTCGCGCTTTACCCTTATCTGCCCTCATAGTTTCATACCCAGAGGGGGTGGGAATAATCTCGGCATCACGATTATCCTTGTATACTCTTATTAAATCTGCGAGTTCTTTACGGCTAGGTGTCTTAGATAAGTATCCATTATATTCGATCCAGTCCTTGAAGCGGTCTACTACTTTCCTAAGGTAGTACTGGTACTCGTCCTCAATACGTGTTGTGGGACATTCCTCTACTTCAAACGTGAGTATTTCCCAGTCGTATTCATCTGACGCGTCTTGGTACTTGGCCCATAATTCCTTACCTGTATTGTAGAGATCATCGAAGGCCTGGTTCTTTGAATTTTTAACCCACGGTTTGCGATCCCATCGGTGTCTTTCATGCCAAGCCCAGTGCGCTCGAGTGCCTTCCTTTGGTTCAGGATCCCGGTCGACTTCTGGTTCTGTGTCGGGTTCTGGGATAAGTTGCTCTTCGGGAGCCGGTACTACTACAGGTTCTGTAGAAAATTTAGAATCTGCGAGGGATTCGGATTTTGTGGAAGATTCTGCGGGTGACTCGGGTTGCTCAAGAACTGGGTCCACGGTTGTAGAATCCGAGTCTGATAACAAGTCGTCTAAAACGTCATAGTCATCTGGCTCGGGGGTGGGTTCTTCTTGGTCAAGTTCCTCGTCAGATAGATAACAATCTGAGAATCTATCTATAGGTTCATCGGTACCTGACTCATTATTATCTTCATCGGGATCCGGTTGTTCTTCCCTTAACTCTTGTAAACGTTCTTTTAAGTGGTCAGGCTTGGGTGGAAGCGGTGGAGGCGCCCTTTTGGAAACTGGTTGCTCTTTGATAACAGGTTTGAATTTTTTCTCAACGGGTTTTTCTTGTACGTCTTGTGAATTGTTAGCAGGAATGCTATATATATTTACCAAGAACTTCTTTAAGGCTTTGGGATCAGACGTGGGCTTCTCGGGAGTATCTACATCTATTCCTTCTATGTTTATCTCATCTATTTCATGTATCCAGTTTTTGCCGAGGAATTTCTTGTAGAGGTCCTCCCTGGATATACTATAGACTCGGGTTGGTTTCTTATCTTTACGAACTAATTTGCTATTTATAGCTAACTCATTTGATAGGATTCTAGAAGCGTTTATCTTTGATAAGGGTGAAATGCAATGAGTTTCGCAATATGAAGTATATACCCTATAAAATTCTTGAACAGGTAGGTCAGTCATATAATTTTTCATTACGAGGTATGTGTCCTTTATAAATTGGAATAGCGGTGGAAGAGTTGAGATGATATGTTCCTGTTTGGATGTTGTCATGGGTGGTGGATTCCCATTGAAGTCTGGGTAAGAATCCGCGATGGCTCTCAAGTAAGCATAGAATGCCTCACTGGCGCCTGGGTATTTCATAGCGTCACCGAGTTTTTTGAAGTAGTTGAGGTCTCCCTTGCGGGATGGTGACACATCTAAGAATACTGTGCGCCTGTCATCATTCTCCACTCTGAGAGCATTTTCGTTAGTAAGGACGATAGTTGACATAAAGTTTTTGTAATGTGTTGGCGTCTTGTATTTTTCATGGATTTCCATTATATCACTCGTTACTTTATCTTTCAAAGAGCGATACAGAGAATTCCACTGGCTTTTTTCTGTGGGCATTTCCTCGAGAAGGAGAAGAATCTTACCTTGTAATTGCCCATTGAAACTTCCAAGAATCGTCTGAGGATCGCTGGTCTTATAAACGAGTTGAGTGCCTAGGACGCTGCGCTGAATGAAATCTGTTATAATACCTTTGCCCCAACCCTGTCCAGATTTCAGGTAAAGGATCGAGTACATCTTCCTTCCAGCAGATACACCGGCCAACCACTTGATGATATACTCAGTGAGATTCCAATCACCCGAACACCAGATATCCTGAATGTGAGAGAAGATAAATTTAACCGCGAGGTGAATTGTAGACTCAAAGGTAGATATCGGACGTAAGACGTGGAGGAATCCCGGGAAGATATTTAGATAGAGTTGGCCGGTTAAGGATCTGAAGATTCGCTGTTTATGGGGATCACAGGTTGCATTACATACATCGGTATTCTCGACCATAAACCATTTGTAGATGTTAAACTCGGTCTTTTGAGAGGGTCCTTGTTCAGGTTGTGTGTAGAATGCCTTCGTAATTGGACGGATAAGTTTACCAATATTTTTGTCAATAACGTGTTTCAAACTTTTACTATCCGGGTCCCACCAGAAAACCCCATGAGGATCTGCACAGGGAATGAAATAACTGCAAAGATACCTCTTGGCTTGATCGAGGTCACTCATACTCTTTGCAGCGACAATAAGCCGTTTAAGCTCATCGATACTGAAGGCTTTCGTTTGTTCACCGAACTTAGGGATAACTTGAGCTTGAGCGGCCATTTTTTTATTCTATCAAATCGAGTACTAATTTATAGTTACCTAATCTTCAATTGCCGAATATATTTTTTCCAAAGATCCGCGCTCCTACCTGGTCACCCTCCTGTGGTTTTCCAGACCTTCTAGGGGCTATTGACCTACCTGTTCACTCGGTTTGTTATCTCACTGCCTCCAATAAGATAACGAACGGAATCCTGAAAGAGTAACGGATCGTAACGAATGTAACAGATCTGGGGGGGTAAAATCAAAACTTTTTTCTGAGGGGTGTCCTCTCCTAGTATTCTGAAATATCTGTTACATCTGTTACATCTGTTACTCCCTTCTGATTCTATCGTATTTTCCTCTCTTTTTCCTTATTTTATCTGTTTTTTAGTATATTTTTAGTAACAGATGTAGTAACGGATAGTAACGGATCTTGGTTAACCCTCCCCCATGAATGGGGGAAGGAGGTACTGCGAGGACGTGAGTCCGAGGTGGAGGAACGTAGTGACTACACTACCAGCCCGATGACAATATACGTTACAAATGTATGAAATTAAAATACCGTATCATACAGTCTATTAACCGTATACTTTGTTACATTTTTTATTATTGGCATTTTGCGAACAGTATACATAATACTGATGTGCAGTATATAAAATTGCGAACAGTATCAAAGATGCGAATATATAGTATATAAACAGTGTGCATATTTTTTATAGGGTAGGTTCGGGTAGGCTTCCGAAGAACGAAAACCCAAAGAGTCGTCGGGCTGGTTGTGTGTCTCGCTAGCGCTCACCCCACCTCGGCCACGGCCTCGCAGTACCTACATCCCCCCTCCGTGGGGGTATGACTCCCCATATATCTGTCCATATCTGTCCCCATATCTGTCCCATAAATATATAACCAAAAACCAGAAAACAATAGAAAAGGAAGCAAAAGAAGAGAGAATAAGAGGGGAGGGACAGATGGGACAAATAGGACAGATATTTCAGAAATATAGGAAAGGACATCCCCCCAGAAAAAGTTTTATTTTTACCCCCAAAATGCGTCCCATCGGTCCCGTCTGTCCCAAAAAATCTGTCCCACATTTCTTAGCCTCCAATCGGCTTTTCGAACTGATAACAGGTAGGTCAGCGGGTAGGTTTATATCTTCGGTTAGCGGGTTGATTACTTTTATGTAAAGCGAACGCAGTGAGCAAGTAAGCGGGTAATCTGCACTTCTAACATACTCAGGTAAACATATTACGCCGACATGCAAGTATAATCCCTAGAAGGTCTGTAGAACCGCAGGAGGATAACCGGATAGGAGCGCGGATCTTTGGAAAAAATACATTCGGCAATTGAAGATTAGGTAACTATAAGTAACATACAATGATAAACTTACACGCTGCCACTTTTCTTGCCGAAGACCTCGGACTTGATCTTGTAGACATCTATGGAATCCGTAAATGGATCCAAATGCGGGCATCGCCTCTCAACGACCCAGACATAGTAAGAGAGATGGTCAGAAACCTTCCGATCAAAGAATTCGGAAAACATCTCAAGATAAACAGACTCTGGTATAACTGTTGTAAAGCCGAGTTGTGGAAGCGGCATAAAGAAGCCGAAGAGGTATACAAACAGGCAGTAGACTACTACAAGGAAGCCATTGACAATTTCAATGAAGCCGATCAGAAAAAATACACCAGGTTTGCAGGGATGGTAGTAATAGAAAGAGCACTCCTCAGATGCGGCTTTATAACGCAAGAGTCCGACTGGGAGAAATGGACTCAAATAACATACAACATCCAATTGCTTAAGGAAGGTCGCACTCTTGATGACTCGGATGATGAATCAGATGATGGAGAGATATCTCTCGATGACTCAGATGATGAAGAATACTTTTAGAAGGCAGTACTAATCCGTCTTCCTCTTTTTTGCCTCCTTAAGGCATTTATCAATACACTGTTTACACGCATCATCGGCCTCTAAAATTTTCTGCCCAAGTTTTTTGCATTGCCGATTGTACGCCGTCTGATGTCTTTAGCCGTGGTTTCTTTTTTCTTCTCCTTAGTTTTCTTTTTGATAACCCAGTCTATCCCAGTAAAAGTATTCTTGTGCATACCACAAACTGTGCAATCACCATGCAGCCGGTAACGCCCATTTGTGGTCATATCTTGTATTTCACTAGCAGTCTCGGTTTCTTTCTTACACTTTAGGCAATAAAATCGTGTCATCTTAAGATTTGAAGTCCGAAATCTTTCCTTTAATTTGTCATAATATGTCGCATTTAGAGAATTATTACAAATACTACAATCTCTCCGGAGTACCAGCACGAATTCTAAAAGGTGAGGAGCACTACAATCTATACAAAAAGCCCCTAAAGGAAAAGTCATCAGAGCGTCCACGAGTAGTTGTATGGAAACCAAATGCGACGCATCAGGCAGATGTCGCAGAGATGCCAGTCGACCCCAAAGGATTCCACTATTTCCTCGTAGTGGTAGAAGTCGCGAGTAAACGAGTTGACGCAGAACTCCTAAAAAATAAAACCGCAAATAGAGTTCTCAATGGATTTGTCAAAATCTACAGAAGAAATCGCATTAAGCCACCAACACATCGAATAGAGACAGACTCTGAATCAGAATTCACCAATGATCAGGTACGTGATTTTTTCCTGAACAGCCTAGGGGTGATGATGAGGTTCGGAGAACCAGGAAGACATAAACAGCAATCATACGCTGAACGAGCTATCCAAGCTATTCAAGAACCTCTTCTCAAACGAATGGTGGCACAGGAGTTGAAGACCGGGGTGACATCCGTGGAATGGTCAGAAGATTTCCGTGATGTAGTTAATAAAATAGATAAACTCTGGCAAAGAAATCCCCCAGACATTCTGACTGGGTCACCCAAAGTGTCAAAAAAGACGGACTTCTTTCTGAAGGAACGCGTGTCCGAGTAAAGTTAGATGAACCTATCTCAGTACTCGGTAATAAACTTCATGGAAAATTTCGTACAGGAGACATAAGATGGAATCCCAATATCCGTGTCATCAAAAAAATGATCCTCTCACCCGAACAGCCTCCTACGTATCTTCTTGATGGGCCACACGGGCGTCTAGGTGTATCCAGATGTGCGTACACCCGAAAAGAGTTGCAGATTGTTCCAGAAAATGAATATCCCCCACCTGACTCCGTGATAAGAGGGCAACCCGAAAGATTTGTACCTGAGCGGATACTCTGGCATCGCATCAGGAAGGGTCAAGACCAGTATCTAGTCAAGTGGGAACGATACCCAGATACCGAAGCCACTTGGGAACCCGCTGACCGGTTGGAGGAGGATGTTCCCGATTTAATTCGCAAATTTTGGGAATAAAAAATAAATATTCCCTATTTTTTGTCTCCTCGATTCACGTCAGAAACTATCGGGATAAAAACATTCTTCTCATTACAAGTAAGGGCGATATGTTCACGTGATTCATGGACATCATAATTGTAACGTTTCAGACACGTTCGGCTCAATCCAATCTCCCTATGCTTGTAATCGCTTAAAACCGCGAGATTCTCAGTGATTACACAATCAGGGGTTAGTTTGATTAACACACCTTTTACTATGCCGAATGTCCTACCAGAACCCGGAGCGCCGGATATGTTATGTGTAATACTCTTGTCGATATCCAACCCTAATTCCTCAGCGGCTTCTCTCTGAATAAAAGACGCGTTAGCACAGGTGTCTGCTAAACACTAAATTGCTATCCCATTGACCTCCCCATCTAGCGCTAAAAGATCTTTAGTATTCTCCAAACGAGCTATGTCAATATCCATCGGGTCATCTTCCCTGATATCCTCTTCTTGTTTTTCCTCAACTAGGTCTTCCGGAATCTCTGTACTTTTACGAACAGACTTTAATTCTTCCCGAAGAATCTCGCGGAGTAATTTCCTAAAATCTGCAGACCTTAATAAACTTAATGAATCATTTTTGGTGACAGCTTTTATAAGTGTGGGCTTACTACTAGTAACCTTCACAGGAATCTTAATAGGAGTCATTTTAACTGATTTTTTTGGAACAGATTTAAGAAGTTTCGAGATACTTACACCCTTATCTGAGTTTACTTTTTTTTTGTACTTCGAACCGCACAAATCCGAAAACCACCTTCCTCATCGGGAACAAATTTCAAGTCATCAAAACTTGCGGTATTAGTATCAATATCCATAGCATCATCATTAAGATCGAGGTTTCTCATTGCTCGGGCTAATTCCAGATCATCGCGTCTATCTTTAGCCTTCTGAAGTCGCTTTGGAAATCTTTTAGACGTCTCATATCCCATAATAAGATCAATAACATGTTGATCATCCTCACTAGTCCATTCAGGAGCATCAGGGTCATCACCAACATCATGATCTACATAACCATCATCCCAATCAGGATCCTGATGATCCTGAACAACACGTCTCTGTGGTTTTGGTCGAACAGGTTTAATCTGTTGTCTATAGACCGGTGGTTTACGAACTGGTTTAAATGCTTGTAATTGTTTAAATTGCGCCTGGAAATTCTTGGTAAGTTCCTCGGCCTGTGTCTTAAGCAATTCTTGTAATCGTTCTTGAGTAATAACGTCTGTCGACCTTTGCATTACAGCACCTTCGTGTGGAGTCACAGGATGAGTATAGCCAGCCAATTCCTCTTTTTTAGCCTTTTCAATACCCTGGCACCTTTGTAATCCATAGAACATTTCGCCCTTTCGTCGCTCAAGATCACTCAATCTATCGATTAATATATTAAGAGGTGCCGCCCCGATTCTGGAAGCTTCAATAACGTTTTCCGGCAAAAGTCCTCTATAGAACTGGTCAGTAACCATAATTCGATTATATCTTACAATATCCCCAGCCCTCTCAACTCGCTTATAGTAAGATCGAACAGGTTCGCCTTGTTCCTGGTAAAGGTTACTAAATCGTATCTGAAGTCTTTCTTCCACGACGGTTGGAAAATTTGTGCGCATATGCATAAATGCTTGATCCAGGAGAATCCCCTGTAAGACTATCGGTTGATTCTGAACAGCAGCATTAAATGGACCTCCATGATTTCCCAACCCATTAACGGGTTGATGAGTAGGACGTCCGCCCGCACGCCTCCACTGCTCTTCAACTTTAAAATTTGATCTAACGATATCAGCGCGTGATGGGAAAAATGCATCTCCAACAGTTACCGCCGCATTACCTGCAATCCTTGAATATACATCAGCATCAGACCCGGGTAAGTAAGTACCAACATGTAATCCATTAGCAACCTCAAGAACAGCCAAAGCTCTGAATGCTCGGCGAGTGGCACCGGCTCCACCATTTGCAGCAGCCACTAACCGAATATTCGAGAGTTCCCAATTTTTTCCAGTAAGTTCTGCATCAAACCACCTCGCCGCTTCATCTCTCATACAGCTACGAAGAACCCCCATCGCTCTCACCCGACCAGGAGGCGCACCAGCATCGTCCAATGGATCAATACCAACGGTATTAATATACCCTAAAAAGTTATCAATAAAAAGATTAAGATCTTCATCTTCCCGACCATGAAATATGGGGGCAGCTATACCAATGGCAGCCATATCGTATTTTGTGGATGGTTGAGAGGAGGTGGAGGAGGGTTCAATTGTCTAATCCGAAACCATTGTACTTGGATACGCAGAGCGGCTATTTGTTGGAAAAGTCGATTCCTAAGACGTCCCAATGTCCGAATTCCAAAAAGAACCCGATTATTGGCATATACAAGCCGATTTCGTGTCGCATCATGCTCGCCTATAGCTCTATTACGTTCACCTATAGCTCTATTACGTTCTCCTCTCATAAGATTATATTGCTGCTGAAGACGACGATTAGTCATCCACATACCACCAAACTCACGTTCCAATTCAGCCAAATTAGCTTCCAAACCAGTAATAGTATCTTGTACGATATTTAGCTCATCTTGTGTAAGACCTAACAAACCTGTTTGAACCTCGAGTTCATCTTGTAATTCATCGCGTTCTTTTCGAGATCGATCGCGTTCTGCTTTTAATATATCGCGTTCTTCGTATGTTTCTCTACAGCGATGAATTAATAAATTAAGAGCATGTTTAAGACGATGGTTTGCATTTTGTACATCTCGATTAACAACCATGCGATCACTAACAGTTAAAAAATCTGTTAGATCCTTAATTACCGCAACTAATGGTATATTATTCATATCACGCAAATCCCTAGGAGGCGGTCCAGTAGGCTCTGAAGGAGTATAAATTGCAATTGGTGTCGACATCGTATTTAAACTAAGTTAGAATAAAATTCAAATGGATCTTTATGTATACAATTTGGATGAGTACACAACCGACTCGAGACAGGGTAATGAGTTTGCCCCATCATGGCCTTTCCGTCTTGCCGTAGCAGGAAGTTCTGACTCGGGTAAGACAACTATGATCATTAATTTGTTAATGGGAGACAAGAAGGCAAAGGAGGATGGCGAAAGGTACATATTATGTGATGCAGTAATTCTAGTTGGCAGATACCTCGATGAACCAAAGTGGGCAGTTGTACGTGAATTTTTCAAAGAAGAAGAAATTCCGTTTACCGCAGTATCCCATAGTGAGATTCCAAATGTTAAGGACTTCAACTCCACCCAGGCTACTGTGGTAATCTTCGAGGATTTGATGGATGCGCCTAAAAAAACCCAGGATCTCATCACTGGATTTTTTACACACGGACGACACAAAAATATTTCATGTATCTATGTGGCCCAAAGATTCTTTACCATTCCCAAGGCTATTCGTGAAAATGTGAATTATATTTCCCTACATGGAGGTCACGGAAGTTTGACCGATACTAAGAGGATCATCCGCCAGTATACAGAAGAATCGGAGTCACTAGCTCCAGTAATCGATGACCTTACTCTACAACGCGAATTTATAGTATTTGATCTTAGAAGATCCAAGAGCGATCCATTATCTATTCGGGTTAGATGGGATACTAGTCTCAGTTCAATCACTGGTCAATCCCCGTTCGATCCGAGTTTGAACCCAGTTCAATCCCTGTTTGATCCAAGTTTGAACCCAGTTCGATCCCCGTTCGATCCGAGTTTGAACCCAGTTCGATCGAAGTTTAGTCCCTATGGCCAGAAAGCCGTAGCTGAAGCAAAAAAGTCCTCCCAGCTAATCGAGTTTGCTCGGGAATATCCATCACCTAAAGAGAGAAAACACCTCCTCGTATCCGGTGTTATAGCTAAGGACACAGATACCTGGATTAAGTACGTCTTTCGGGAAGCCTACAGACTATCTGGTAAGACCCTGGGATCAGACTTCCAAAACTTCTTAGCAAAAGTACGGGATAGGACCACAAAGGCTGAAATTCCAAAACCTGAGACCGTAAAGGAGTTATTCTCCCGATATGAAGTCCTGAAGTCTAGTTACCCTTTGGATAATAAAAAATTAATAGAAGGCATCGGGGTCCTTTTACAGATCTTTTCTAAGGGTCATATGGACCGTCGAGCATTACGAGTAGGGATCAATAGTATTTTGTAAGAATCTCGTGAAGTTCTTCCTCAGAAGCCCTAAGAATCATGGCGCTTTTTTTACGTCCTTCGAAGTCAATCCGTAGCATCCTAGCTTTTAACCCAATAGCTCCTAAAGCTCGAGAAGCAAAGTTCTTAGTCATCGGATTTCTTACATGACTTACATAGTTCTCATAGAATGTAGTAAAGGGTTCGTCAATACCATCTGGGTATGTATTCTGTAAGAACTGATATAAGGCAATTTCCCCACTGTCACATCCAATGGCTATAAGCTGTTCAAGAAGCCACTTCCTAGTATTCTCGTATGAATCTCCGTCCATAATTTTCATATCAAGTCTTTGTGTGAATAATTGTGTAAAATCCGCATTACTTGCCCGACGAATAATCTGGACCAACTTATCCCTGGCAAGTCCCAAGGCTTGTAAAGGTTCACTCTCGTCGCCAATCTTCTTTATAATCTGTCTATACAACACGCTGGATAATCCTCTATATACCGCTTTTGCAGAGAATACTCCACAGTTCTGACACTGGTTTATTACGATTGATGTTGACATGGCTATCTTTCTTTGATTATTCGCTCACTTAGTATCGTTCACAATCTTTTTTATATATTGTTATCTTTAAATACCTGTCATTTGTAGAAAAAAAAAATAACTGGCATTAAGGGATCAACCGTTGGAAAGACCGGAAGACCGGAGGACTGACCATTAGGAAGCGCAGTCCTTGCACAACTTGTCCGTTAAGTCACTCGGGCTTACAGGCATGAGACATTCTCTACACAACTCAATATTAAGCTCTGCAAGTCTCGGGGCATGGTCCTCCAAAGTTCGTGGACGACCGGAAGGACCGGAGGAAGGTGTCCCATTAGTCGTATCCTGCTGTAAGATAAAATCATCATATTCATCTTGGTCAGCCTGAATAGCGGCCCTGATTTGTTGTATATCATTGAAAGTTAACCGCTGGCCATCAAGATTTTCCTCATTATAGCGTGTTTCATTGATGATTTCCTCTATAAGCTCCTCCTCTTCAGAATGAACAAGGTAGTAGTCCTCGACTACCTCGTAGTCACTCTCAACCAGTCTATGATACGTTCTAGTACCGTGTTGAATATAGCGTCCTGTATCTGTATTTAAATATACAGGTTGTTCCTGGGGTGGAGGCAGTGCGGTTTGTCTATGGATAAGCCTTCCATTGATATAATCATGGGATTCCATAACTATTCGATTAAAGGTATCTCCACCAACACGGATTGGACGTCCGGTTATAGGATTAGTTATATAAGGGTATGACATGTCTTTTTTCTGTACGTGTCTACATACCTAATTGTTATCTTCAATTTACAATAACCAAGTGACATCGTCATCAGTCCTTGTCAAGGCAAACATGGCATAGTAGCCTTTATCTTTATTAAATTTATTTATCGAACTTACAAAAATAAAATAAAATTTTCAAAGTACAAAAAAGAAGAATAAAATTAACTAAAAACAAAACTATATAGTCTCCAAAATAGTAATAAAGCTATAAAATTAATTCAAAAAGGAAAAAATCGCATAACACTAAAACTATCCTGATCCCCCGCCTAAATATATTTCAACCTAAGAAGAGGCAACTATGCAAACAAACCAACGAACAATGCGCCCATTGTTAAAATCGACACACCATCCTGCTAAAGCTGTTAGTAAGTTGCACCGTTAGACGACCCATAAAACCTGAATAGTGATTAAACCAACGCAAACCATATTTCATCGAGTTCTTTAAATAATCAACGTCGGAGTCACGTGCGGCGTCGGAAAGGGTCGGAGGAGGTAAAGTTGAGAAAGGTAAGTACGTGGACTTTGGCAAATTTGAAGGCCGAGAAAGTTTGAGTTTATGAGTAATATTCATCACGTCTTCCCATTTAGATTTATCATAGGAGCGCGGTAGCCAAATTCGTTTTCTAATCTTTTGGATAAAGTGATTGTGGATAGCAGAGATAACCTTCATCGCAGAGTTACGTGGAATAGAAAGTTCTTCAAAAAATTCAACAAAGGATTTCGGAAGGCAGCCACGGACAAGGCTATATGAAGTCCAATTTGAAGAAGAAAAGGACCAACAAGGAAGAGATTTAAATTTGTTAATAATTAAAGAAAGATCTTTCTTAACGAGATCACCAGCTTCTTGAAGTTTATTGATAAAGTGATGTTGGTAGGAGAGGAGAATCTGTTCCATAGCGATTCGTCTACATTTGCACATAAACAAGTGCATGAAATCTTCCTTGGAGTCGAGGCACGAACGACACAATAAGATGTCAATATACAAGTCCGGGCAAATTCTTTTAAGATGTTCCAAGGTAGGCAAATCTTCCAAAAAGAGTTTGAATTTGAAGGTGCGATGAAAGGAAGCATGAGCACGAGTAAATGAAGCATCATGCTGAGGTTCAGAATTTAGCGAGAACCAGGTAAGATCCCAATCAATCACGAAACCTGAGACAGAGGATAAAGCAATGGTAAAGTTAAAACGCGATAAACGCGTTAATCTATGCATCCACAGCATTTGCGAATATTGCTTAAATAGGCGTCGTGGGTTGGATTCGCATAAAATATCATCATATTTTAATAAGAAATCGTGAGGAGATACTTGATCCAGATCAGAAAGAAGAATTGCTAAAGAAGAAGTATGCGCAGAGTTGGCCAGAGAGTCCGCGTAATCATTATAAAAATTACCAGAGTGACTTTCACTTTAACAGCCATGACGGATAAAGATTTGGAGGAAATGAGACGTTCAATAATAGCCCAGAGTTCAAAATTGGTGGTCTTGTAATAAAGCCTACTATTGGAATAAGAAAAAGTAGCACATAGACGAAGACCATCTATGGCAGATTGAGAGTCAGTATGAATAGTGACCGTTGAAGAGAGAGGAGTGACAGTAAGAGCAGCATGTATAGCGGCGATTTCAGCTCTTGTAGAAGAAGGCCAATTGTGAATAATTCCATGAGCGTGAGCAGCGATAGATTGGAAAAAACCAGCGCCATCAAGAACTTGTACCCAAGACCAACCCATAGAAACATCAGGAGTGCCAAGGTTAATTAAAGAACCATCAGTGTAAAAACAATAATGGTTATCAGGAGGAGTCGCTAACGGTGAAGCAGCAAAAGCAAGAGAGGCAGTTGAGCCCAAGGAGGGAGAAGGAGAAGGAGAAGGGAGAATAACCACATTTTCTTGTGAAAAATTAGGTAGAATGTCCAAGCGACCATAATAGGATCTTACAACCTCGTCAAGGTCCGCCCAAGTAAAAGGAGAAGTAATAGTGGTGGTGTCATGTCTAATACGCTCCTGCGTAGTTGGGAGAAGTAAAGATCTAAGAGGAGAAAGTTTTGGGATGATACATAGAGGAGTAACATCTGTTGGGTTGCTTTTAGTATGGGTAACCGGTACATGTTTAGAACAACCGGGACAAGGAGTAAGCGTGATAACATCATTAGGTCGAGTCACACAATCAGAGGTCCAATGGACAATCTTGCAGGAATATTGTTGTTTGCTAAGTTGTTTTCCAAAAAGAGGAGAGCCATCTTCATTTAAAGTCACGATCCATTTCATGGATTTTCTAGAGGAACCAAAGGCTGGAGCCAAATCAATGTTTGAAGGGATAGCTTCAGAAGAAAATTGATCCAAGAGCAGAGAATTGGAATTTGGAACAGTGACGCATTGGTGGATGTCATTGAACCATTTATGCGGGAGAACTCGATGGCCTTTCCTACTTGATAGATTGGATAAATAAACATTCCAAGTGATCATATGGGTTCCTTGAGGCGTGATGAATTGAGATAGGTAATAAAGTTGCAAACTTCTTAGACGTCGGAAGTAAGATATAAAAATTTTTGGAGTCATCACTTCAAATAAAGGCGTGTGACCATCAGGTAAGGTGAGGTCAGATGAGGTTGAAAATCGAGAACGTGACAACGTGAAAGGAGTGGTGGTCAGGAGAGCAATAGTGCAAGCGATATAATCCTGTTCAAAAGCAAAAAGTTTAGACCATAAAGTCCAATCTTTAACTAACAATGGAGAAATGGGAATCAAAAAAGAAAATTGAATTAAATGTAATCTATATAAAAATAAATTTTTCATAAAAAAAGAAGAAGAATTAGCTAATAAAAACAAATTAGTTAAATGTGTTTGTGATTGGTGAAAAAATAAATTAATCAATCCCAAGCCTTGAGATAAAAACAAAATAGAATCTGGGAGTACACGTGAAAAATTGGCCTTATGTTTAACCAAGGAACGGATACTGCTGGTTGCCGAGGCACATTCAGATTCAGAGAGGTGTGTGACTTGCATGCGATATTCCAATTTCGGAATAAGGACAGTGTTGTGTAAATAAACTACTTGTTTAGCAGATAATTTGGCAGGACGAACGGTAGCAGCGAAAGAGTTACATTCTCGAGCGACTTGCTTTCTGACAAAATCACGAGATCCAGCGACATTGAACCAGACGCCCAGGAAGCGGAAAGAACTATTCATGGAAATAGGCACAATAGAAATGGAAGGAACTTTGTTCAGTCCAGATAATTGCAAGTCAAACACGACTGGAGAAGGCGAAGGAGCTGAAGTGGGAGGCAACAAATTAGTAATTAAAACATATTTGTTGTGATTAGCGGAAGTATTATTGATCTGATAAAATTCTTCCGTAATAGAAAGCATCGATTCCATTTCAGATTTGGATGACGAGATTAAAGTGGAATCGTCCATAAAGACCAAGTTGTTGATGCGTAATCCATCGGGACTTGTCTCAGCCAAGGGATTAGATAAAGAAGGAGCATGAAGTATATATGGATCCATCATTTCATTTTTAAGAACAGTCAATAAAGGGTCTATATATATAACCCAAAGTAAAGGAGAGATAACTTCGCCTTGATCTATACCAATGCGAACACGGTAAGAAGGAGTAGTTCCATGAGCAGTGAAAACGCGATTTGAGCGTTTTATGAAAAGGGATAAGATAAATTTGATAACAGAAGCAGAAAGTTTGATGCGTTCTAAGGCAAAATGCAACATCTTGAGATCAACCGAGTCGAAAGCCTTCGAAATATCTTGTGAAAGGATCCAAAGCGGCGATTTGTTGACATGAGCATCATGGATAATAGATTCCAGGACGACAATAGGGTCGCGACAAGAACCACCAGGAAGACCGGCGAAGTTTCCTCCTTTGAGAACTTCATTCGAAGCTAAAATGGAAGCTAGACGATTATAAAAAAGTTTGACCAAGGATTTCCTAATTACTTCAAGTAAAGTAATAGGTCTTGTATTCTTGAGTTGACATTTCCATTCGTGAGGTTTGGGGATAGGAAAGACCATAGCTTGACGCCATAAATCAGGAATATCTGCAGTATGGAAGCATGATTGGACCAGAATTAAGACCAAAGCCGAAGTGTTGGAACCCAGATGCTTAAGCATCTCATAAGTAATCATAGAAGGACCGGGGGCTTTGTCATTAGGCATAGAAGAGACCGTAGACAACCATTCTTCTAGAGTAGGAGGATCCAGTAAAGAATTATAAATAGAAGAATCCACATCGTCCATAGGGCGATAAACAGAGGACCATCTTTTAGGGAGAGCTGAAATGTTATCCGGGGGAGATGATTTTATAGGTACGGAATTCTGAAAGTGGTTGATAATAACATCGTCAATATCGTGTGGGTCCGTCAATAATTTTGGATGTGTAGGGTGGTCAATAAAGACACGATCCAAGGTAATACGACGTCGAGTTCTTGAGAGAGCGGAATCAATAAATGAAGAGATATCAGTTTCGAAATTGTTATCCCTATCATCCAATTTAGCACGAATGGAAGAATCTTGAAAATCTTTTTCTTTAAGAAGGAGGAGGCCATAAAGGGCACTAGAAATAATCTTTAATGATTCTAATAGAAATTTAAAATCGTCTTGCCTACAAATGGATAAAGAAACAGGCAAAATAGGGGGAGAAGGAATAACCTTCTTATAAAGATGAAGGATTTTTTGAAGTCTAATGAAATGAGTGGACCAAGTATGTTCATATCTATTATAATAAGTGGAAGGATATTTTCGCAATAAACGAATCGAATGCAAAAGACGGCTGAGGAAACGATAATGTTGAGTTAAGGCTTCCAAATCCTTGGGCATCGTGGGTGTATGCTGATTACTAACTGTGACAGATGGAAGCGAAGCATTAGCAGCTTTCACTATACGAGAATGTAAATATTCACATTGTTGATTAATATGCCATGTTGAAAAGGTTGACGGTGGTATGTCGCATAAAGAATCAGTATGAGTAGAGAAAGATTCCCATTGTTGATCAGTAACTGAATCAAATATGAATATGCGGCGAGTTCGACGTTGAAGTTGTTTAGCGCGAGCAACCTTGATCGATGCAAACAAGAGTGAATCATCAAAATAAGTGATGATGGGATTGTGATCAGAAGAGCAGGTGTCTTGAGCATCAAATATATAGGAGGTGAGAGTGAAACTTTTCAACATTGGACAAGACCAAACATAGTCTATACGAGTAACTTGATCGTCACGGTGAAAGGTGCCTAAGGAATCAGAAGCATTAACAGGAATAGTTTCTTCATATCCATGAGATAAAAGATGATGTAGCAAACAATAAGTTCGTCGGGAAGCAACAGAAGGGCGGTTAAAATAAATAGGATAGTAGGTGTCTAAATGCATATTGAAATCGCCACAAATGGCGTGATAAAAATTTTGTTGTTTAGTGTGCACTAATAATTGTAAAAGAAGGTCAATAGTTTCGGATCGTAATTTGGAATCAGAAACAGGGGGAATATAAATAACAAAAATGCGCGATTTAACGTTGCCTTTAAAGTAAAGATCAACAGATAAAATACGTGAGGAATGTGAAATAAAATCTTGTACATGGGAAGCAAGGGATTTTGCAACGAAAAGGGAAACGCCACCAGTAGATTTAACTTGTTTGGTTTTATCTATATCAGATGAAAAGACAGTATAATTAGGAAGGCGTTTGGATAAATAATGGATTTGTTTAGGGGATAAATGGGTATCTACGATACCTCCAAAAGAAATATTTTTAAGGTTGAAAAAATTTGAAATTTGTTCAATTTTAACTTGACTATTATGGCGAAGACCATTAACATTAAAAGATGAAATATTAAAAGAATTAGGGATAGGGGAAGAATTTGGAGTAGTAAATAGAGATTCATGTTCTGAAAAAATATAAGTATCTACGGGGTTGGGTGGGTTACGAACAAATGTATCATAATTAAAATTGTCTGACATTAGAACACAATGATAATAAAGTACGGGGAAAGGAGGTGAGAAGTCAGTTATTGCGAAGGAGCTGAAGCTCGATCGGAGGGAGAACCACCAAGAGAAGCAATAAAACCTTGGATGGAACCAGTGAGCGATTGTAAGGTGTCTTTAATCGCTTTTTGATCTTGAATAACTGAGTTCAATTCATCTTGCGGGGAAGGGTTAGCGGTGGAAGTGGGAGCAGAGTGTATAGTCTTGTCGGGTTGAGATTTAGGAGAAGAGGATTTCATTGGACCAGAAGATGAAGGAGCATCGGGATGTTGAATTAAGGTGCCCGTGTTTTCAGGAGGGTCTTCTTCCATTCGATCAGGTTCAGAATTAACGACAGGAGCGGAGGGAGGATTGATGCCTAAATGGGCTTCAATAGCAGATAGCCGTTGATTGTTAAGTTCAAGATTTGAAATGCGGGATTCCACACGAGCAACATCTTGTTGAAGATTCTTTAAAACATTAAGAATCTTAAGGGCAGCTTCAAGAGCATTAGGAGAATTCGGATCTGGGAGTGGAGCACGAGCATTGGACGAAAAGGAAACAGATCTATCTTTGCCTTTCCGATTATTGGAAGGCGAGCGTCCATGAGCAGTTGAGGAGGAGTTAACTGGACCAGAGGAAGAGGATTTAGTATTGTTAGGGCTATAATTATTATTATTAGAGCGGTTCGAGTTGGAATTAGAACGTTGAGCAGAGGCAGAATGATCCCGAGATTTAGAATGAGAACGAGAACGAGAATTGTTGCGCGGCGTTCTTTGTTGGGCGGGTCTTTGGCCGATGTTGAAACGTTCTTTAAGAGCAGCCACGGGGTCACGTGTACGTGAACGACCACGGCGTTGATTAAGCGGACAGGAGGTAGGAGCACAACCGAGTTTACCACATCGGTGGCAAAGAGCTTTCGAATCATTGGATGTTCCCCATCGAAGAGTGCGACCTTGGAAACCAATAGTTTGCTCTATAGCGGCATCCATTGTTTCTTGCGAGTTGAAGGTAACATAAGCCCAAGGTTTGGGTTTATAAGAATTTAGGGAAAGGGGAATGTTAATAGCTTTGGCTCCATGTTCTTTGACCAAAGGAGCGAAATGGATATCTTTAGTATTAGCGGGAAGTCCAGAAAGAACAGCCACAAATGCTCTTCGAGCAGCTTTTTGATCTAAAGAGTAATGGCAAGGGGTAACACGTAAGCAGGTAGAAAAGCAGTAAACTGCCCATTGATTTGTGAAACGGGAGATGGCATCGGCATGATCATAGACAATGCGAGCTTGTTGCATTTTAGCACCTTTCCTTGAGTAAAGATGGAGAGCGAGGAGATTGCCGAATTTCTTGAAGTAGGATTGGAGTTGCGGTTTAGTAATGAAGAACGGGATATCTGTTACTTGAATTGCACGGAGGTCTTCATCTGACCGGAGCTGTTTGGGATCGTACAGGTGGAATTGTAGGTCCGGAAATTCAGAGTGTGTACTACCAACACACATGTCACGAGCCTCCGCAGTATGGAAGTGAATGATAAGACGCTTAGCGTCCCCTGAACCAGTCATACGAGCCCGACCGGTATACGACTCGTATGTTTCTAAAAATAAGTTGTTAATGGCATCTATGATTGCCTTATTAGTTTTAAGTTTTTCAAGAGTTTGGGGAGCAGAGTTGGGCGCAGCCGCAGCCAGATAATCTTGACGATTAATGGTAATAGTTGGGGAGGGATCGACAGCCTGATCGGGCGATGAACCATCATTCACGTCCATATTAGGGGACGCGTTAGGGGATGAGTTATTTTCTTTGTTTCGAGGTGCATGAATAGACGCGTTAGCTCCAGAGGACGCGTCTTGGCCAGGCGCAGTAGGCGCAGCAGAATTATTCGGGGTAGAAGCTTGAGTATTTTCATGGGCGGTGCTGCGGGAATTATTTTGTTGAGGAATAGCGGTCGAAGTTGAACCAACTAAACCACCGTCAGCCGGCACGTCGGTAACGAAATCTTCATCCATGGTGTTATCAGTGATAATGCGGGAACGTTTTTGAGTAGTGCTATCACTATCAGAGCCAGAGTTGTCAGAGAGTTGTTTTTTGTTATTTTTCTTTTCCTGATGAGCAGCCTTATTACTATTAGGGTTATAGCTGCCGCCACCTCTTCTAGCAAGGTTTCTAGACATGTTAGAAGGTATGAGTTAGGTAAATTATAAGAGTTGTTAGTACGAAGATATAAAATTTTCTTTCTGAAAATTTTTGGTCAATAGATCGACAGGAAGCGATCTATCAGTCCTTATCAGTCCTTGTCAAAAAATGCGAGGATGCCTGATGACGAGGTTACATGGTCATCAGTCCTTGTCGCGAAACACGAGGATACCTGATGAATAAGTTATTGGATTATTGGCCTAAAAAGCATTCATGGAAAAACTATGGATTATATTACAGAAAATGTGAACGGAGTTCATGTCACGTGATACCCTGAACAAATGTGTAGAGTGTCACGTGATTTCATGCGGTACGTAGATCGTTTCCTTTTTGGGCGATACCCGTTCCACAAAAAATCGATTTTGGTAAAAATGCGTTTGGAATCTTGTGTAACATAAATTTCCTTTTTCGGTAATTCGGGATTACGCGGTAATGCCGGCCGGATCTAAAAAATATGACTCTGCAGGGTAATTCCTACGAAAGTCAAGTACAAAATGCTTACTCCTGTTGAGTCCATTCATACCACTCCCAGTCCCCAAGGATCGCCTCCCCATCTTTGTTCACTTAATGCATACTCTATGGTTTCCCTCTCTTGGGGGTCCATGACCATCCCATTCCTAAGCATTTTCTCCATAATATAAAGCTGATCCTCGGTAAGGCGGTTTATCCATCTTTTATAGAGGTCGTTTACATCTTCAAACGTTATCCAGTCAATTTCCCTCTTTATATAATGCTTTCCAAGAGCTCGGATTTCACAGTACACATCCCCGATCATAGTGGCATAATTTTTCCACCTCTTATATGCCTCTCGACGAACTTCCTGCCACCACACTCTATCTACCTTACTCACTGCAATAAGGTCAGTATCCGGGATCTTTGCGATAATGCGTTCGACTATTTCTACTGGTAATCGGTCCAACATGATGTTATGTTACTTATACTATAGTTATCTTCAATTACTGTATGCCTATTACACATGGATAAAAAATATAAACTAAATTCATACAGAAACCGCTTATATAAGAAGTTCTGCTAAGGTTTTCTCAGCCTCATTCATAGTGACAGCTCGCTTTGGGGGACCTGTTGATGAGTCCTTAGTCACATTATAATACAACTCGAAGAGGGCCTCAAGCTTATCTAGGAAAGCTTGTTTATTCTTGTATGATTCGCGGATTTTTGCTATCTTAGCAGTATATGCCGCATTATCTGGGAAGAGTTTTCTGGCCACGAACTTCACATATGATACAGGAGAATTTGCCGTCTGGATTCGCTTGATATACTTCACGTGGTCCTGGACGAGGTAACTGGTTTTGCTAAACCCAGATACTAATGCGACTACTATAGTATCTTTTAATGCGCGGATAATCTTGGGGACAGTTTCGTCAGAGACAACATTAGGCTGAATGCACGATGCCTCGTAAATAACCTCCTCACTAGTGCTGTCAGTGCTGTTAACAATGCTTGCGAATTCGGTATATGTTGACATGATTCTTTGTACTTTGTAAAAAATATAAATCTTCAGTTACCTGTTCATTCAAATAAGAAAAAATAAGTATGAACCTCGGGGTTTACACTTGGGATACTGCAAGGCAGTAGAAGTGTCGCTCGGCCTTTTGTATCAATGGAGAGCCTGGTCTATATAACCAGGGGATAGCGACTTTCTGGATAATCCTAGCCGCTTTATTGTTCCTTCTTTCTATATATCTCCTAAAGGCTTTCTGGATCATTTCAGCATGATGAGTATAATAGTCGAAATTAAAATGCTTTGAACAACTATATAAATGTAGTCGTACTGCTTGATCCATGGAAGTGTCGGCTCCCCATCCGCGATCAATAAAAGATTTACAGTAGGTACAGTACCACTTATTTGGTAGTCGTGATACTATTCTCCTAATGTGCACAATATAAGCATATACAGCTTGACGAGACCTTGGATAAGGTAGCCGCCTATGAAAACCTATTCTACTACAAGTCTCATAATATTGCACAGCATTCTGAATGCGCTTAGCCCACGTGTGGAAACTTTCGTCGTCTTGTCTACCTAATCCGTCGGTGTTTTGCATTTGGGTATCTCGTAAGATTACATATCCCATAGGTTTATTCAATTATGCCATCACGATATGTCAGTAAAAAATAAACCTACCAGTTCTTAGCAATCATGTCCAGATAACCTTGTTTGCATTTTTCACATGGCAGTATCCCGCGGTTTCAAACTTGAAAGTCTTTAGAGTCGTATCTGCATTCTCTGAACAAGTGAAAAGCGCGGGGCTATCTGGCTGCTCTTCTAAAATAAATCCGTCTGTATGGATACGTCGTACTTTATCCTTGTATGGTTGAATTGCCTCAGATGTGATTTTGCGACCACGTGCTAATAAGAATGGGGCGATCCTGGGATACTCACCTTTGAAGGGATTACCCGGGTTTGTAAACTGGAATTGCCACTGGTCAGATCCTACTGGTATGATAGAGTCGAGTATATGGCCCTCTGGAAATGTAAATGGGTCTGTTTGATCTGTGGTGAGTGTCTTGTAATTACGCTTCCTCTGGCATAATGCTCCCCATAATGTGTTGAGGACTCGCTTTGCCACGCGGCCAGCTATGCCACCCTGGTTTTTAATTTTGAAGAGGAAGTGTACATACTCACCGAATATTACAGTTCCAGGGATTCTCGCTTGTCTATCATATATCAATGCATTTGGCTTCCCATCCTGTATTAACTGTATATTGAGACCAAGTTTTTTTGCTCGTTGTAAGTCGATGAATGTATAGATTCCCCTTTTATTCTGTCGGAAGAGAATATTATTTCCACTTACCTTAGCACGAAATAATCCATACAAGGCATAACCCCTGTGGTCAACAAAGTCATTAAGTGTCTGGAATTTACCCCGTCTGATTGGAAAGTTCACATTCGATTGTTGGATACTCGGGTATAAACTTGTTGCGTCGTACTGTCTTCCATAGCCCTTCCACTCGTTATCTGCCCAGATTAATCCTCCCATCATTGCATCACTTATCCACTCTGCTTCTATCGGGTCAAGAGGATCATTAGCCGGAATCCCTACACTTAATCGTTCGAATAACCAGAGAGCCGTTCTTTTGTAAGACCAGTTATGGTATGATAAGTCGATTCCTAAACCGAACTTCTTTGTCTCCTGTAGAAAGGAATTCCGCTCCTCGTGGATTCTCTGATATGTTTCTTCGAGAGTTTCATATACCCCAGTCTTACAGTTTTTCTCGACGGGGATGAAAAAACTCTTGGAATTCTTAGTTTTTTGAAACTGCCCAATTGTGCAAGAATTAACCGTTTTGCCGTTGTATATTGTGACTACATTATTGGTCCCATCTTCATGGTATACAATGGGTAAATTACGCTTTCTATCTATTTTACTGGGGTGGAGTCTTTCAGGATTTAACGCGAGGGAGTAATGGCCTTCTGATAGGATGAGTGTTACACATCTATCGGACTTACTCTTAGAGATTCGGGTAATGTCAACCACAATATTAATTGCGAGACTTCCTGCGAGTTGTTCAACCTTGTCCATGCATGAAACTGGGATGGGAGCATCGCGATTGAGACCTAATGCCTTTTTGATATACTCGGGCTTTTCGATTGACTTTGGCATTTTAGAGAATGTGCCGTAGATATATTTTAGGCATTCATACAGGCAATCATTTAGCTGCCTGTTGCAACCCCCTGCAACTGGTGGGGCATCTCTCACATAAATTATGAATCGTTCAAAATAATCAGGGTCTGCGTCATCCGGTAGTTGTGCTTCGTCGTAGTGGTCCAAGAGTGAGAGGAGACTGGCTGGTTGATTTCCTGATGTCCATCCACCGGGTTTCCAGTTTTCATAGGGGAGCAGGATCTGGAATTTATGTGTCGGATACCGGAATTGGAGTCGCTGTCCAAGTTTTGCTATTGCTCCTCTGGAAAATCTTGCGCCTGAATACTGTAATTCTTTAATATCCGGTCTTGTAGGTAAAGCACGGACAATCTCTGAATAAACCATTTGATGTATTTATGAATTGTGTTCAGTTGTAATATAGGTTTTTTATACAAAAAATATAAGATAACTAAGAAGTGCTTATCTTATTAAAAGGAGTCAATCTTGCTGCATACACGATCAAGATCCTCTTCATCCCAGTCGTCGATGAGTCCATTGGCGGCTTCCCATTCACGTTCCATATCGGTTTTTGGACGTTCTTCGGGGATCTCTCGCGCTTTACCCTTATCTGCCCTCATAGTTTCATAACCAGAGGGGGTGGGGATAATTTCAGCATCACGATTATCCTTGTATACTCTTATTAAATCTGCGAGTTCTTTACGACTAGGTGTTTTAGGTAAGTATCCATTATATTCGATCCAGTCCTTGAAGCAGTCTACTACTTCCATAAGGTAATACTGGTACTCGTCCTCAATACGCGTTGTGGGACATTCCTCTACTTCAAATGCGAGTATTTCCCAGTCGTATTCATCTGACGCGTCTTGGTACTTGGCCCATAATTCCTTACCTGTATTGTAGAGATCATCGAAGGTTTGGTCCTTTGAATTTTTAACCCACGGTTTGCGATCCCATCGGTGTCTTTCATGCCAAGCCCAGTGCGCTCGAGTGCCTTCCTTTGGTTCAGGATCCCGGTCGACTTCTGGTTCTGTGTCGGGTTCTGGGATAAATTGCTCTTCAGGAGCCGGTTCTGGGTCAGGCTTAGTGACAGATGCAGAAGATTCTGCGGGAGACTCGAGTTGTTGTTCAGGAGTTGGGTCCACGGTTGTAAAATCTGAGTCAGATAGCAAGTCATCTAAAACGTCGTAGTCATCATCTGGTTCAGGGGTAAGTTCTTCTTGGTCAGGTTCTCGTCAGATAGATAACAATCTGAGAAGCTATCTATAGGTTTATCAGTGTCTGACTCATTAGTATCTTCATCGGGATCCGGTTGTTCTTCCCTTAACTTTTGTGGACGTTCTTTTAAGTGATCAGGCTTGGGTGGAAGCGGTGGAGGAGTCTTGCGAATTACAGGTGCGGGTTTTTCCTCAGCGGGTTTCTCTTGTACGTCTTGTGGATTGTTGGCTGGATTATATATATTTGCCAAGAACTTCTCTAAGGCTTTGGGATCTGATGCGGGTTTTTTAGAAGTCTCTATATCGATTCCTTCTATGTCTATCTCGTCTGTTTCGTGGATCCAGTTTTTGCTGAGGAATTTCTTGTAGAGGTCCTCCCTGGATATGCTGTAAACTCGAGTGCGCTTCTTATCAATATACATTCGATCACTATTTATATTTAACTCATTTGATAGGATTCTAGAAGCATTTATCTTTGATAGGGGTGAAATGCAATGAGTTTCGCAATATGAAGTATATACCCTATAAAATTCTTGAACAGGTAGGTCGGTCATATAATTTTTCATTACGAGATATGTGTCCTTTATAAATTGGAATAGCGGTGGAAGAGTCGAGATGATATGTTCCTGTTTGGATGTTGTCATAGGTGGCGGATTTCCATTGAAGTCCGGGTAAGCATTCGCGATGGCTCTCAAGTATGCATAGAATGCCTCACTGGCGCCTGGGTATTTCATAGCGTCACCGAGTTTTTTGAAGTAGTTGAGGTCTCCCTTGCGAGATGGTGACACGTCCAAGAACACTGTGCGCCTATCATCATTCTCCACTCTGAGAGCATTTTCGTTGGTTAGGATGATAGTGGACGTAAAGTTCTTGTAATGTGTTGGCGTCTTGTATTTTTCATGGATTTCCATTATGTCACTCGTTACCTTATCTTTTAAAGAGCGATATAGATTATTCCACTGGCTTTTTTCTGTGGGCATTTCCTCGAAGGAGGAAGAATCTTACCTTGTAATTGCCCATTGAAACTTCCAAGAATCGTCTGAGGATCGCTGGTCTTATAAACGAGTTGAGTGCCTAGGACGCTGCGCTGAATGAAATCTGTTATAATACCTTTGCCCCAACCCTGTCCAGATTTCAGGTAAAGGATCGAGTACATCTTCCTTCCAGCAGATACACCGGCCAACCACTTGATGATATACTCAGTGAGATTCCAATCACCCGAACACCAGATATCCCTGAATGTGAGAGAAGATAAATTTAACCGCGAGGTGAATTGTAGACTCAAAGGTAGATATCGGACGTAAGACGTGGAGGAATCCCGGGAAGATATTTAGATAGAGTTGGCCGGTTAAGGATCTGAAGATTCGCTGTTTATGGGGATCACAGGTTGCATTACATACATCGGTATTCTCGACCATAAACCATTTGTAGATGTTGAACTCGGTCTTTTGAGAGGGTCCTTGTTCAGATTGTGTGTAGAATGCCTTCGTGATTGGACGGATAAGTTTACCAATATTTTTGTCAATAACGTGTTTCAAACTTTTACTATCCGGGTCCCACCAGAAAACCCCATGAGGATCTGCACAGGGAATGAAATAACTGCAAAGATACCTCTTGGCTTGATCGAGGTCACTCATACTCTTTGCAGCGACAATAAGCCGTTTAAGCTCATCGATACTGAAGGCTTTCGTTTGTTCACCGAACTTAGGGATAACTTGAGCTTGAGCGGTCATTTTTTCGTTCTATCAAATCGAGTACTAATTTATAGTTACCTAATCTTCAATTGCCGAATGTATTTTTTCCAAAGATCCGCGCTCCTACCCGGTTATCCTCCTGCGGTTCTACAGACCTTCTAGGGATTATACTTGCATGTCAGAGTAATATGTTTACCTGAGTATGTTAGAAGTGCAGATTACCCGCTTACTTGCTCACTGCGTTCGCTTTACATAAAAGTAATCAACCCGCTAACCGAAGATATAAACCTACCCGCTGACCTACCTGTTATCAGTTCGAAAAGCCGATTGGAGGCTAAGAAATGTGGGACAGATTTTTTGGGACAGACGGGACCGATGGGACGCATTTTGGGGGTAAAAATAAAACTTTTTCTGGGGGGATGTCCTTTCCTATATTTCTGAAATATCTGTCCCATTTGTCCCATCTGTCCCCCCCCTCTTATTCTCTCTTCTTTTGCTTCCTTTTCTATTGTTTTCTGGTTTTTGGTTATATATTTATGGGACAGATATGGGGACAGATATGGACAGATATATGGGGAGTCATACCCCCACGGAGGGGGATGTAGGTACTGCGAGGCCGTGGCCGAGGTGGGGTGAGCGCTAGCGAGACACACTACCAGCCCGATGACTGTTCTTTCTGAATTAAATATCAGTTGTATACAGCACATAGTGGGTAAAGTCGAGTGATAATTATGCTGAACAATTTGGTTCTAATTAAGGGATATGCTTAACGTATCTAGTGTATTGCGAAATTCTTCTGGACTCCAGTGAAAGCTTTGCCCATACTATTATAATTATTGTCGATAACTGTGTATTACATTTATTGTGAAGACCATCTCGCAGCAAGTTGCCTGTAAAAAATCTATTGTTATGGTATTGTTATAGTATGAACACAATGATCATGAAAATGAAGTTAGATATTTTACCTATGCACAAGTGACGAGTAACGGGTTATTAGTTCTTATCGGTTAATAGAAAGATATTGTGTTATACAAAGATAGTCAACTATGAGACCGTGACCCTAGAATCCTTCTAGAACTTGAGAAACTATGAACTACGTTCCTAGAAAGATAGAGAGTAAAAAACTATAAAATGATAGTTGTCGATAACAACAATATGCAGAACATATGATACCACGCTTCATGTCTCCACGTATATATGTTAGCCATTGCCATAAGACCAAAGGTCTTATTAAACTAGAGGTTTTAGGAGATACTCTCACTTCTTTGAAGGTCCCACGGACTAATGGGTCACAGTTGCATTGTACCATTATCTCGTAGTAACTTCTTTATCGGTAGGAATGTAGACTGTCTTTCCGGAAAATCATGTGACTTCTGCGGATATCAACTGCGGATATCGATAACTATGAGACCGTGACCTAGAGGTCACAGTTGCATTGTATCATTAAATTGTTATACTTTGTGTAACTAGCCTGAAAAATAGAACTTAATAATAACTCTGACGCTCTGTCTCTGAATTTTACTAAGAGAACATGGCCCTACTATTTCTGGCCTTACAAGATATAGTTGCTTATACTATTTATCCAAAGGATTGAGCTTGCCAAGAAATATTATAAATTCAACTGGATATTATATTGCTTATCAGTACGGTAGCTTATTTAGATAACAATTAAGGCTCACTTTATATTTGTACAATTATTTCTGACATCTACTCCGTACCCTCTAGGTAGAGTACTATGATTACCTTCGAAACTATCTTGCCACAATGATGGGCATTTCAGGAAAGTCAAGAGAACTACCGCAGTGCCTATGATAATTTTTTATTAAACGAGAACTGAGTTCAGTTTCCATGATTCCATTAATCAAAATCAGAATCTTAACCAAAAAAGAAATCTTTAGTCATGAGGTCATAAAAAATTCTACTATGTAATAATAATTAGGGCAGATTTACATTCCAATGACGAAATAGAATCTTTGTAAACATCAACATTTTTTATTACGAATTTAATATATTCGTTGAATGAGTACGTACTATAATAAATAAAAAAGACGATACTTATTTACATTTTATAATCAAATTTATTAAAAAAATTCGTATAATAAGTTTTTTTTAGCGTTATTACAGTGTGAGCATATTTTTTTGGAAAAAGAAAAGGGTAAAATGCATTAGAAACAGTCTAAAAGAGTCATTTTCTACATTCACTATTCCAATTATTTTGATCACCAGCGTATATTCCCATCAAATGTCCCAAGAATAACATTATAACATTATCTTTGATCTCTCACAAAGTAAAATTTTTGTGCCGTTACTCCATCACATTAAAATTTTCATTTCTCTTACTCTCATATTTTAACGCTTAAATACCCTTGATGCATATCATTTCATCATTCGCTAATCTCCCCCTGGAACAAATTCGGTTACTCATTTATGTATTTCATGTGGTCAACATAATGAACTGATGAGACTTTGGCGTGAAAAACATTTAATGAATGATTAATTAATTTTTTGCAGAATATATTATGCAATTGCAAGATAACTGCTATAATAAATAAATAATAAAAAAGACGATACTTTATTTATAATCATAAAAAATTTTACTACAATAGTTGTAAATCTTCAAACATATCAAATGTGTAAGAATAAAATTATGACATTATACTTGATCTCTCACAAAGTTCAAAATAAAAATAAAAAATATAAAAAATCGAATATAAATTTTATATCCTAAATATTTCAATTTCAAATAACTACGTTTAATTACTTTCATCTACAATAAAATAATCATTTAGTTAAATTAATTTAATAGATCAAAAATATCATGTGCAAAAGTAATTACCTTTAGAATTAATATCAAGTTTAGTGAAATCTATTTTTAAAGTATCTATATTAAATATTAGTTGTTAGCATTATAAAATTAGAATATTAGATTATAATCATATATTAAATTATATGTTTACCTGAATATTCTATTTCATTATTGTCTGCATTTTTTGGTTCTGGAAGATTTTTAAAGTCTAAAAGTTTACTAATGTAAACTGCTTGAGGATGTGTTGTATATGAGAGTGTACCGGTGGACGATAATGTTGACTGAACTGTTAGTGATGACTTTTTGTTAATTTCATTAGCTTCTTCGCCTTGTTTGTAGATTACAGAATCTTTTTGTTTGCTAATGTTGCTAATCATCATTTTACGTATTGACTTACATAATTCATCTGCTTTAGGTCGTTTTAAAGGGTTCGCATCCCAACATTGAATAATTATGTCAAAAAGTAGTTGAGGAATTTTATAATTAGAAGTTGGTCTTAATCCTTGACAAATTTTCATTGCTAAGAAATCATCATGAGCTACATCATGATAAGGAGGCAATCCTGTACAAATTTCATATGCAATAATTCCAAATCCATAAATATCACTTGCTTGAGTATATTCTTTTCCTCTTAAAACTTCTGGAGCAACATAAGGACATACTCCATATATTTTTTTATTACCATCCTGTGAACTTTTTACATTTGCTGGTTGACATAATCCTAAATCGGTAATATAAGTATTACCATGACCACTTAATATATTTCCACAATGAAGATCATGATGAATCAATCCTCTTTTATAAATTGTTTTAAGACCCCTTGTAATACAATATAAAAAACCCAACTTTTTCTCCCAATCTAGTGAAATGAAATTGTTATTTAAATATTGTCTTAAACTACCTTCTTGTAATTGCATCACCATCACAAAATTATTCGTTTTTGGATCTTTAGTAATACCATAACAACGAACTATAAAAACATCACATGCTAAAATATTTGACTCAATCTTAAAAGAAAAATATAGTTAGTTAATTTATAAAGGTTAATAAAACTAAAATATATAAGAAAATGTCATACTTCTTTTAAAAAATCTGCTGTAATGTCTTGTGAGTTATGTAAACATTTTAAAGCGACTTCCGTTCTACCCCTTCTTTTCCCTTGACTATATTTCTTTATAGGTCCTTCTCTCCAAATTGCTTTAAAAGTAATTCCAAATCCTCCTTTTGCTAAATATTCAATGTCTTCAAATTCATCATATTCAATCCACTCTATAAGTTGGTATCCGTGTTTAGCTTTTAATTGTGTTTTTTGAATAAATTCATCAACGTCATGATTTCCACTTGTCCAATTTTTGAAATTTTGTTGAAAATATTTAAAATCACATGCTTGACAATTGAAACTAATATTAGGCTGTTTACATTCATAACATAAACCAAACAATTTATAACGATTTTTTAATTCTTCATTTAATATCAGTTTATCAATTAACGATTCTTGTTCTTCAGTCAAAGAACGACGATTAAAATCTTTTATTTGTTCAAATACATCATCACTTAGTTTAACTTCATCCATTTTAATAAATTATTTGTTGAATAAGGAATATGTTATTAATTCGTATGTAAAATACAAAAAATAATAAAGCAAAAAAATAATGAAACGTTATTTATGTTAGAAAATGTTGTATGGCAATGATTTCATGATCGGCAACGAAATTCTTAAAAAGAAGACTAGATAAAATACACAGGAAACACAACAATATTGATCGGCAATTAATATTATTCAATTTTTGGTAAATGCAGCTTTTATTTAAATTTTCCATAATAGGAAAGATTAACAATGAAATAGTAATGAGGTTCGTTCGATATATAAAATATAATAGTTACTCATACCTGTCTACCCACCCGTCTTCTTACATATATCTGTCTACATATTCCCATTTACTCTTACCTGTCTTCTCTTTTTAAGCATTTGAAATATGCTCTAGTACATATAAGCTAAGTATATATTATGCCGTGTCATTGGTTGATTAAGGGGACAAAAGATTTTTACACTCGTCCCACAAAAAATGAGTACTGTGGGATGCATGCTTTTGCCATTAAACGAAGAGGTACTACGCCCCCTTCTCCTTGTATTTCTTGTGGTTGTGGGACCAATTCAATTACATGGCTATGTGTTCATTGTGGTCAATATAAAGTTCATTCTAGACTACGCCGTGAAAGACAATTAATGGCTAATTAAATATTTTTTTGAAAGATTAATTTTGCAATTTTTGGCTTTTATTCAAGTCTCGTCACATGAATTAAACTATGTGCATGATACGATTGATACATGTTACTGTCATAAAAGGTTAAAAAAATACATTGAATTATTAGTTTCATCATATTTTCATTAAAAATAGTTAATAGTCACGTTACCCTCTGTTCATTGTGTAGAGTATCATGTGATAATAATAATAGCGGAGGACTAATAACTATAGATTTAGTAATCATTACGGCTTACTAAAAATGGAAAAGGGGTTGTGAGAAAGATCCAGTGATAAATTATCGAAGTAGGCTGTGTTTGTACGACAGAATGATTAGGTTTTTTTTTTGTTCGTTTTTCATACTTGTCCTCGTGAAGGAAATATTATATGTCTATCATTTATTCTGTCTCGTCAAAGGTAAATTATACACTGCGAACACTTTCTCTGTTATTAGTAGAGATGAGCCTATTAGTGAACTAAAAAATTCTTCAAAAGGAAAATGCACCAGAGTTCGTCAATTCAGACAAGCTCAAATTATGGAAAGTGGAAATTCCGATCAGTAGCAATCTCTCACTTCAGGACTAACCCGAACTTCTTGTAACAAGGGAATAGAAGACCACTGTCCCGAGAAACGGCCTAAGAATAAGAGTGTTCATATCTTAGTCGACTCTCCTGTTTCAACTACTATTTCGAGTCGTGAACAGACATTACTTGACGAGGTTGCCTCATTGCGGGCGTTGGTCAAGTCCGTCTACGGTATGAATTTTTTCAGCAGTTATAAAAACCGTGACAAAGATATCAGCCTATGAATATGTCCTTGTTTGTTAAAGAAAATCCTACCCACAGGGTACGAAGTAGACTGGTATCACGATCAAATTACTGCCCGAAATTTTTTATTAACCAAGCAAAAATCTTTTCAGACTTCGACGTTGTTGTTAGTCCGAAATGGCATAAAAATGACAGGAAATATCAGACATGTAACCCTCCAAAACCTCAAAGTCGCTATACGTGAAATATATCAAAAGAATGGTGTGAGATATTGCAGTCGCTAGCATCAAAAGACAACTTCAAGCTAACAGTGTTTGTAGAGACTTCCTCGAAACCATTTAACGAATGAATCTTCAAGTGTGGAACATTGTGGAACTCTATGGGCATAGCGATGATCTGAATCCTAGCATTGATGTATATCCCACTTCTTCGTGTGATTGTGCCGACACTAAGAATGAGAAGCATAAAGAAGCGTTACGTAAACTTTTGATTACAAACTTGCATTACAACATCTCCCATCGATGTAATCTACGAGGCCAAAAAAAGTATCAATTCATATTCCTATCTCGCCTCTGCAACTTACCATCAAGTAAAGATAATACCGAAGAAGCTGATCGAGGGAAAAATAGGCACGGGAATCTTGATTACGGGATCGAATCACGTAAGACTCTATTTATTGCGTACAAAGATATGGTATGAAAGACATGGAAAAAATCCTTGATCATATTATCTGGCTGTTGGAGGAGGCACAAAAAGCGGACTCAGCTCATGACTTAGACAAGGAGAGAAAATAAAAGAATGGCCTTATCTCACAAAAACAGATTAGAATTTACGGTGGTAATCGAAATTATTTAGAATGATGAATCTATATTTGAAGGTTTTTAACGCATTTTCTACATATTTCACCTTTTCCTTTTTCCCAAAAATAATGCTCATCACTGTGGTGTGAACATGTTCGCAAGAACGAAGGACAGGCTTAGGATAATATAGCGAAGTAAAAAAATCAAACCGAACAGTTGTATTTGTTTTACATGTATTACAGATGAAGTCCTGATATCGCAAATATTTTTTATTACCAGGTTAATAAAGCAAATTTCCATTTCTGTCGAAGACAGCTCGAAGAGCACAATCTATTATCGAAAAAATATGAATCATCTCTTTAACGGCCTGTGATCATGTCAAAAGTTACTCGTATTCTTACACCAGCCTTTCCAGAAGAATCGGAGCATGTGAGAATAGATGTGGACGAAATCCCAAGTTATGCAGTACTATTTAACGAAGATTTTAAATGTTAATAATAATACATTTTCGTATAATAAATAATATTTGTTCGTGTTCTTTATTTATATCATTTTGACTGTTTTCGTTAGACATTGGTGATAATGGGAATAAAAAGCCGTGATTAATTGAACATTCATTGTACGGATTTTATGTCATCACAATATTCCTACCCAAGTTAACAGAATACGGAACGGATTAGAAAAGAAATTATTAGTACGTGGATTTATACAAAATTCACCTGAAGGGCGCTAAAGTGTAAATTTGTCGTACCCTTCATGTAATATCTTGTAATAACCTGATAGTTGAAACAGATACGCTGAAATAAGTGGTTTCACTATTATTCTATTTACCCGATACGTATTTTAACCATGGAACTATGTCCATTCGTCTCTAATCTTTTACTAGTATTTCTACTTTATCCGGACCTATATTATCTTATAATTTTTGTATATCAATTGTTATATCATTAACAAGCAAAAAGCACAATATTATCCCACAGATTGACTGCGCATGCATATTATTGGTTGTTCACAAGCCAACTGTGACCCTTGGGTCACGGTCTCGTAGTTGTATTTTTTGTATACAGTGAATCGTACTACCGGATAAACATTTTGTACTGCGTGAGCATTCTCTGGAAATCTATTGGTCAATAAAGCTAGTGGCCCAGAGTTGATAATGTTGAATAGTTGTACTACGTGACAGAATGCGGACAATTTTTGATCGTTCATGTAACGCAAAAAAATAACATCATTTTTCATCTAAAAGTATCGGCACAAAAGTCAAAATGTTTATATAGTTTCTAAAGAATTAACGTTCTTATTAGACGTCTGCAACAAATCATTTACCAGTATAGTAGAATAAGTTTTCAGGTATTTTATTTTACGAAGTTAAAATTTTTTGAACCATGTTTATTCACATGATTATTTAGGCGTAAATTTACTAATATGTATTACTTTTGATGCTTCTTAGTTTGTAATACATATATGCAATATGTCATTCCAGATATAATACCCATGTAACTCCAATTTTTTTATAAATAGGACTGACCTGTCTTCTTAATAACTCTTTTGCTCGCTGAAAAATTATTTCCATTATTTCTGTCTATTAAGTTTAAATACACCTCCATCAAAAACTTATAGCCATTTGTTGTGGTTTGATTTCAACGTCCCAAAACGAAAATATATAAGACAGTATCTACTGGCGAAAAGACTTAAGAGGCACTAGTTACGTTGATAATACTAATAGCAAATTTAAAGTTTCGAGTAAATAGTATCTAGAAAGAAGAATTTCCGTAGAAGCTGTTTCTAAAGGAGAATAGTTCAGCCATAGAGCCGTCTCTAAAGGGGAAATTATTCGGCCATAGAAATCTTTTCTAAAAGGAGAATAAAAGCTGCAGAAACCTGTAAAGAAAATCCTCGAGAATAAAATGGTTTTTTTTTTTATTGCACAAGTATGGAACTGAGTCAAAGCTCAGTTAATACAGTTAATAGCATGCAGCATTCAGCATTGTTACATTTCCCTTTTTGAATTTGGACGGTTAGATCATTTCTATTTATGTAGAATTCCTTTAAAATCATCGGAGTATTAAGGTCTATTCCGTTAAAAAACTTTTTATTTATATAGATATCATTGGAGTCTATTTTAAAAAATTTTTTTATTTATATAGAGTGTCTACTATACCATACTTGTGCTGTAATATTGGCTGTGACACCCAACTGATAATTTGACTTCCATAAACAGACACACAAAAGCATTAATATATTAGATGGCGTAATTAAATATGACCTCAAGATTCATCCCAAGATAATTGGCTCTGGAGGATCAGCTTCTGTTCGGGTTGCTTGCTGTAATAACACGCTAGCGGAGTATGTGGTTAAGATATTTAACGAAAGTCTTGAAGAAGAAGAAGTCATTAATGAAGTGCGTTACTGATATGGTTTTATTTTCATAACTTTTTCGTTACGGGTTACTTATACTGTATATTACCATTCTTTCTTTCTAGATCAAGATTATGAAAATAGCTTCTCATCACCCAAATATAATTCGATTTTATGGGGTTACGAAATTACAAGGTAAAAAAATAATTACATAATATACATAAGATAATAAGTACATTTACACATCTTTATTTTTAGGCAAACCGAATTATTCGCTTGTTCTTGAACACGCAAACGGTGGGACATTGGGAAATTACTTAAGGACTAACGCTGAAACCTTTAAATGGGAAAGCCAATTACAGTTTGCTAAAGAAATTGCGGGTGCAGTTTCCTGTTTACATCGTAATAAAATTATTCACGGAGATATTGTAAGTACAATTATATTTTGTTCTCCCAAATGAAGGTTTCTCTATAACACGTCTTTAACATATTCTTTTTAGAATCCCAATAACATCTTGATACATCAACAAATGATAAAATTGGCCGATTTTGGTTGCTCGCTACTGCAAGGAGATAAAGTATCCACTGGTCGACGTGGCACAATACCTTACGTGGATCCTAAATTTTTTTATGGGTTTTGTGATTTAACTGAAAAATCTGACATATACAGTTTGGCATTAGTGTTCTGGGAATTGACAAGCCGTTCATCACCTTTTGATTATGAACCGAAAAAAAATGATTTGGAAATCATGCATGAAATTTTTGAGGGTAAAAGAGAAGATCCTTTGCCAGACACAAATAGTAAATTCGTTGCGCTTTATCAAAGTAAGTATAAGAAGTACTGCGGAGCAATGTTCCATTGGAATTACATCTAATCTTATTAATCAATTAAACAGAATGTTGGAAATGTGAACCAGATGAAAGACCAGATATTTGCGAAGTGATTTCAGTCTTCAATAGTATTGATCCTATTAAGTCTGAAAACAATAAATCGCAGACGAACTTTGATCCCAAAGAAAACGAGAAAGGTGCAATGACAGAAGAATTAGAAGATCAAGATATGTCCAATTACGATATAAATTCCAGTAAATATAGTCATTTGTAATGATTACCAAATAATCTTATGATTTTCGTTTTTATATTATTAGAGTAACGGTTAACAGTGTTTAGTAAAATACGGTATCTGTCTTTTTTCTTCTAATTCCTTTCGTTTTTTTATTTCGTATTTTTGTACTCAAAAAAAAATATACCCAGGGGTACGAAGTAGATTTCTTTATAATTTATTGACAATAAATAATGAGTAATGGAATTCAACTGATTCCTAGTTATATACCGATGGTTATTTGTAATACGCATCACATCAAAGTGATAAATTCGAAATTGAAAATCAAAACATAGTTTATGATTGAGATGGGGTTACTTTTATATTTCAAACACTATCTTCAGATTTTTTCTGTCAATCTATCACTGACGAAGATCCTAATATGCGAATAATTTTTATTATAATATTTTTCACAAGAATTATCGTATACAATGATCCAAATATGAATCAGATTTTTTGCTAAATTGCGACAATCTTCTGTTTAAGAGATATAATATTTAAGAGGAAATTCGTCATCCATGTGTAGAAAATTGGAATCCCAAAGGGAATCGCTTCACGAATACGAACTTGCATGTAGACTATTGTTAGCCAGTTCCACTAAGTTATATTGATACGTTCTATGCCCCTTTATTCTTCGAAACTCCATAGGAGAAATTTTCTTCGTCCCGAGGATATTCTTAAAACATGCTTTCTGGTACATCTACTGTAGATGTAATTATGAATGAAAATAAGTGTGGTTGAATACATACTATAAACACATAGTGCAATAACGTGGCTTTTAGCTAAAAATCTCTGTACCACACTGTTACGCATCATTGGGTTCCAGCGAAGCAACACTTAAAAGATATAATGGTTGTATAAGATACATATCCTATTTTTTGATTGCATCCGCTTATTAATGTTTATTCAACCGAATATTTCTATAAATAACGATGATAAATGAGTATTCCTTCAAGATACATTATATATGATGTGATTATACTTACCATTTTGTTGATGTGGATAAGCATTAATTCGCAATCCATAAAAGATGAACATAACACTTAGGCAAATGTTCACGCTTGTTCATCATTATGCTCGCAAGGACATTATTATATGATAAGGTGAAACTATTAATTCGAGTATGCAGTAGTTCATGTAAAAAAAGAGATATTCGTCAATCTATAACCAAATGTACCAGTCTAACTTATTTCTCTTTATTTTGCACGCTGGATTACTAATCTGCGTCTCCCAAGAATATAGAATACCACCACTAAATCACATATCCTCTAGACATATGGTTATATTCAAATGTTAATTTTTTCCACACAAAATGAAATCTAACGGTCAACGGACAAATAACTTATTTGTTTCTTTGATAGTACAAACTTGACTGTTAATATATTTTTTGTAATACAAGCGGTTTTTATGGAATGCCAGGCTGGACAGAAGTTTAAAGGTGAACTACATATTGTTTAACGTTTAAGGTTAAATGTAAAGTCAAAATGATTTGCCATTACCGTCAAACCATTTGACTTTAGAGTCATATCCTTTGACAATACCGTCATATCCTTTGCCAATATCGTCAAATTGTTTGACTTTCCAGTTATGTTACACAAAAGTTTGTTAATAGGTAAAGCATTTAATGATAAAGAGCAAACAGTTTATTAAGTTAGGCAAAGCATTTAATATTAAAGTGCAAACAGTTTGCTAACAGGCAAAGCATTAATACTAAAATGCAAACTGTTTACCAACAGGTAAAGCATTTAATGTTAAAGTAAAACCGTTCACTAACAGGCAAAGCATTTAATGTTAAAGTGCAAACAGTTTACTAACAGGTAAAGCATTTAATGTTAAAGTGCAAACCATTTACCAACAGGCCAAGCATTTAATGTTAAAGTGCAAACCATTTACTAACAGGCCAAGCATTTAATGTTAAAGTGCAAGCCATTTACTAACAGGCCAAGCATTTAATGTTAAAGTGCAAACAGTTTACTAACAGGCAAAGCATTTAATGTTAAAGTACAAACCATTTACTAACAGGCAAAGCATTTAATGTTAAAGCGCAAACCATTTACTAACAGGTAAAGCATTTAGTGTTAAAGTGCAAACAGTTTACTAACAGGTAAAGCATTTAATGTTAAAGTGCAAACAGTTTACTAACAGGTAAAGTATTTAATGTTAAAGTGCAAACCATTTACCAACAGGTAAAGCATTTAATGTTAAAGTGCAAACAAGTTTACAATTTATAATTCCGGCCAAACTATATGTTAATCATTTCCTTTTTGAGTGAAAATTCAAGTACACATTTGGAATCTTATGTAATACTACTTTTCTTTTTAGGAAATTGTATAATTCCGGCCAGAATTAGTACATAATTCTGGCCAAAATTAAATCAACTATAATTTGATCTATTTAAAATTTAAAATTGCAGTAGTAATTTTTAACAAAAATTTTATTATTCATTGAATAGAGATATATTAATAAAAATCAGAAATAGCAATAAAAAGAAAAGTAAAAAACAAAAAAATGCAGTTGAAAGTATACATGCTGCCCAAATTATTTTGAGATATCATAATTATAATTTGGGATGTCATAATTGAATTTAGGATTTTACTTATAATCACAGCAGCCCAAAAAAATTTGGGTGGCATGTATAGTCAAAAGCTAAGATAAGAGTAACAAAAAAACAAAAAATGAAAAAAATAAATAAAAAGAATAAAGAAAATGAAAAAATCAGTAAAGAAAGAAAAATGAAAGAAAAAAACAAATAAAAAAGAAACAAAAAGAGGAAATAAAAAAAAATAAAAGGAATAAAAAAATAAAACAATAAAATTAATGGAAGTATAAAAGGAAGATAAAAGAAAAAAGTAAAATTTAATTTAAAAAATAAAAATAAAATTTTTTTTCAAAAATAAATATTTATTATATATATGATATATATAATATTATTAATTTCTTTTATTACCAATATTACTTTTTTAAAATATAAATTATATATTAGAATAATTTACCCTTAACTTTCCATATAGACTGCAATGCAATCATGAATTTTTTTGATTTTATTTTAATTAATAACACCTAAAAATTTTACAAAGAAAATAATCAAAAATGAGAGATAAAATATTAGAAAAAAGAAATAAAACTAAATCAGGTATTATATTAAAAGAAATTATATTATAAAGATAAAAAATACAAAAATCAGACAATTATTATATTATTAAAAGTAGAACTCCTAATGAGTCAAGTTGAGTTGAATTATCCTATAAATAAGTTGTGTCGAATTGAGTTGAGTTAATTTTTAATAGAGTTGAGTCAAATTGAGTCAAGTTAAATTTAATAAAACTTTTAACTTGAATTGAGTCAAATTAATCTAAATTTTAACTCAAATCGAATTGAGTTAATCTAAATTAAAAAATTTAATTCAATAATATTACTTAATTAACATGTAATAAGTTACTTTAACAAATAATATTAATTACAAGTAAAAAATTTATAGATAAGTTATAAATTATAGTAAAAATTATAGTTTAATTAAAAAGTTTCTTTTAATTTTAACTTAAATTTTTCTTTTAAAATTGAAAAACAAATTGATAGTCTAATCATATGATTTTCAAATATAAGATTAAATTATCATTATTTATAAGATTTACAGAATACAAGTAATACATATTACAACATATAATTTGCGGTAAGATAACTTTCGACGCAACGACGATCTTGCATAACCTTTCTTATCTATTCACTTTTTCGCTTAATTAGTTAGTGATCCTCTAATCTTCATGCAGATTTTCATTTTTTTGAAAATGCATCATGTGAACTTCGTAGTTGAAGTTTATAGCTATGCTATATAAATTGCAATTGCAATTACTATTGCTATTGCTATTGCTATTGCTATAACTATGAATATTATTATTGCAATATTGCAATATTGCTTCTTTGATATCATTAGAATAAAATTACAAAATATTCATTTTTGTGCCACTTTCACTACATATTAACTTGTGACATCAAACAATAAGTTTTATATTCATATTTGATTTTGGTGATCATTATTGATCTTCAAAGAAATACTAAATAAAGTTTTAAATATATTTCTTTTTCGTTAAAAAATTAAAAACGTATAGATGATCATATAGATCTTGTGATAATCAATTAAAAAAAGTGTTAGATATATATATATATATATATTTCTCGTATGAATAATTACATCCAATCTATTCCGTATTTATTATAGATAAAATATTAAAATATCATGATCATATGCAGATTTTTGTGGCTAATCCAATCTTGGTTAATTAATTTTATCAAAAATTTTTAAATATGTTATTGTACGGGCATGCCTAATAATGGTATGATGTGTGAAAATTTTTTTAAATTTTTTTCTTTTTTTATAAAACATCATGAAATTTTTTTTTTACATTTTTTTTCTATTTGTAAGATTAAATATTTGGATATTACATAATTACAATTAAATTTATAAGTGTATTTCTTTTAGAAAATAATGTAATATTTTATAAAAAATATTTTTCTTACTATTTTTATTTTAAACTCTTGAATTTATCCTTTAAATGATTGTTATTGTTTTAAATTTCGCAGAATTTTCAGAATTTCCACAGAGGATTCCATGGAATTTCATTGTATTACAGTTTAGATCGGTACATGAGTAGTGGTAAATCGCAACCAAATTTAGCTGCAAAACACTTTAAGGGATAAATTAATGTAAAAATTAATTTAAAATTCATGTCAGATTATTTTCATATTTTTGTTATCTCAGTTATTAATTTTTATATTACATTTATTTTTTATATAAATTTTTTTAAATTAAACTTCTTTTTTCACCAAATAAAATCAACTTCATTTATTAATTAAAAGTTATTCAGGCATGTTGAAATCACTGAATATTAATTTTCATAAATGTAGGTATAGTGCTTAAAGAAAATTGCATTTTTCTTGATGATATTAACTCTCTTTTCTTTTTTTTAATTTAGAGCGTAATATCTCCACTTTGGACAAATGAAATCAACTTCATTTATTAATTGAAAGTTGTTCAGGCAGGTTGAAATCACTTGAATATTAATTTTCATGAGTGTAGGTGTAGTGTTTAAAAAAAAATTGCATTTTTCTTGATGATATTAACTCTCTTTTCTGTTTTTTTAATTTAAAGCGTAATATCTCCATTTTGGACAAATAAAATCAACTTCATTTATTAATTGAAAGTTGTTCAGGCAGGTTGAAATCACCTGAATATTAATTTTCATGAATGTAGGTATAGTGTTTAGAGAAAATTGCATTTTTCTTGATGATATTAACTCTCTTTTCTCTTTTTTTTAATTTAGAGCGTAATATCTCCATTTTAGACAAATGAAATCAACTTCATTTATTAATTGAAAGTTGTTCAGGCAGGTTGAAATCACTTGAATATTAATTTTCATGAATGTAAGTGTAGTGTTTAAAGAAATTTGCATTTTTCTTGATGATATTAACTCTCTTTTCTTTTTTTTTTAATTTAGAGCATAATATCTCCACTTTGGACAAATGAAATCAACTTCATTTATTAATTGAAAGTTGTTCAGGCAGGTTGAAACCACTTGAATATTAATTTTCATAAGATTTCATTTTTTGTAGCTGTATTAACCTTAGAACACTTATTACAACTTATATTATTATTTTAAATGATAAAAATTATTTTATATTATTATTGGCTAATTATAATTACATGATACTAAGGATTTGTTATATTTTTATATTTAATTTAATAATTTAATAAAATATTATTATTTTCATATAGCTTATGATAATTTGTTTGTATGGTATATAAACTACATATCAATAAAGCATATATAAATCATTAAAAAAAAAAATAAAAAATAAAATATTATTATTTAAATCAAATTCATATAAATTGCTAATAATCGTAATTTAAATAGTAAATTCATTGATCAAATCATGTAAATTCCATATTCAAATTATGTAATTCTGTGATCAAATCAATATAAATTCAGTAAAAATTGTAGTCAAATCACAAACAATGCATTTTTGTGATATGGAATTGCATTTTCCTATATCCCTTAGATATATTATTTTTAAGAAAAAATTATATAAAACCTTATTAAAGCATGATTTTTTATAATGAAATTTTATTATTCAATAATATTTTACACAATTCAATTTATTTATATTAAAGATTTTTTTCAATTATAGATGTTATATTTGGGGACAAAGTCCTCCAGAAAATCGCATATTCTAGTTATTATAGAAGTTAGATCAACAAACAATATTAAAAAATCAGATTTATAAAATTTTAATTATTATGAATAAAAGAAATTACTTTAATAAATAATTTTTAATTATTATAAAAACTTATAAAAAATTTTAAAGATAAATATAAATAGGGTTTAAAATTTGAACACACCTGTATATGAACGCACCCTTCTTTTTTTAGAAATTTTTAAATAGTAAATTTGTTGATCATTTATGATCATGTTATGATCAGCAAATTTACTATTTAATAATTCCAAAAAGGGGGGGTGCATTGCAACACACCTGCATAAAATTATTATTTCCATATAAATAAATATAAATATAATAATATAAATGTAAAACCTTTTGATTTAATATTTATTTTATTTATTTATCAAAATTTACTGTAAATAATAATATAACTTTATAATTTTTAATTTATAGAAATTACATCAACGAAATTAAGAAATTAATTCATTAAAGTTTTATTATTACAAAAATTACAAAAATCACAAAAATTCAAAGGTAAATAAAATATAATGATGCAAATAAAAAAAATTTAAAGATAAATACAAATGTATATAAATATGGAATAATAATAGTTATAATACAGATAAAAAAATTTTTTAATTTAATATTTTATTATCAAAACTATTGTAAATAATAATATAACATCAATAATTTTTAATTTATAGAAATTACATTAACGATACTAAGAAATTAATTCAATGAATTTATATAATTTTTTATTGTCACAAAATCACAAAATAATGATGCAGATAAAAAAAAATTTAAAGATAAGTATAAATGTATGTAAATATGTAATGATAAAGATAAAAAAATTTGAAAATAAGTATAAATGTATATAAATATATAATTTTTAATTTATAGAAATTACATCAACAATACTAAGAAATTGATTCAACAAATTTATATAATTACAAATCACAAAATAATTATACAGATAAAAAAATTTAAAGATAAGTATAAATATATATAAATATGTAACTAAATAATGCAGATAAGATGCAGATAAAAATTTAAAGATAAGTATAAATATATATGAATATGTAATAATGCAGATAAAAAATTTACTAATTTAATATTTTATTTATTAAAACTACTGTAAATAATCAATAATTTTTAATTTATAGAAATTACATCAACGATATTAAGAAATTAATTCAACGAACTTATATAATTTTTTATTATTATATAATCACAAAATAATGATGCAGATAAAAAAAATTTTAAAGATAAGTATAAATGTATATGAATATGTAATAATGCATATAAAAAAAATTACCAATTTAATATTTTATTTATTAAAACTACTGTAAATAATAATATAATATTAATAATTTTTAATTTATAGAAATTATATCAACGATACTAAGAAATTGATATAAGGTAAATAAAATATAATGATACAGATATAAAAAATTTTTATTTTACTAATATATGTAATTGTAATTTATAAATATAATTTATTATATAATATTAAAAAAACTATTTAAAGCTATTTAAAGGACAGCGTAATATTTTTTATTTTATTTTTTGATTAATTTATTAATTAACAAATATGTCCGAATTATTATATAACAAAATTTATAATTTTCTTATTACTTCACCATTAAATCATATTACTTTTTTTTCTGTTATTTATTAGATAATGAAAGATAAACCTTTAATAGAAAAAGAAAAATTAAATAAACAGTAGAAAAAGCTAGTAATGAAGCATTAAAAACTGAAAAATTTTAAAAAATGGAAGCTTAAGATAAAATAAATAATATTTTGAATAGGTATGTTTAAAATATTATTAAAAATCAATTTATTAAATGATGAATGGTGCATTTTTTGATAAATTTTTAGACTTATAATATTTTAGTCTATTGGGTGAATCTAATAAACATACTAGTGTTGAATTCAACTTTACACAATAAAGTATAACGATATAATATGTACTTGTTTTATAGGCTACATAGTATCGAATATTCAACTCTGAGGACGTATGGAAAGTACTAAGACTTTAATTTTATAAGTTTTAAAAATTTATATGTAAAAAACAAAGTTGTTTCACTATGTATAGGCCATACAGAAATGATAACTTTGTTATAATATTCTGATAACATGACTATATGAGCTCATGATATTAAAAACATATATATATTAATATTTTATTTACTAAAATACAATTTTTTGCGCTGATTTCAAATTGCTTTTGAAGGTATTTATAGTATTTGTGATATTGAAATAGATAATAAAGTTCTTAATAACAAAGAAATCAAATATAATATAAATGATTTAAAAAAGAAACTTAAGGTATTTGTTTTTTTTAACAATTAATATTATTTAATTTTTTAATATAAATTTATATAATTTTTTTTGGACAAATAATTCTTCATATGCTTCAGAAATACAATTAGATTTAGAATATATAGATATTGATAAATTAACCTGGAAGGATTCAATTGCTAGCTAAGTAATTAGTGATGATTCAGATATAATAAAAAATTTATCAGTAGAAGCATACCAATCTTTTATAAAATTAGCAAAACAAATAAAAATAAATAGTTTAATAAATATTATTCAAGAAGAATGCAATCAATTTTTAAATGATTTTAAAAAAGAAAATTTAAATTTATTATATAATAAATATAAATATAATAATACTTGGATAGAATCAAATGAAAAATTGTGTGAAATTACAAAAGAAATTCTTAATACTTTGTAAGTAATTTTTAATATTTAAAAATATTATTTATTATAAATTTATAATTATATAATTAATTTACATTTTAAAAGGAGTAATATATGGAAAAATCCAGCATTTAAATCTGAATTTGCTAATATACAAAGTAAAGGAACATATGTAACTGATGTTATTGTTCCACTTTTACGTACTACATTAAAGGATCTTATAATTGGAAATGTTAATTTACTTAGCACGTAAGTTTAATTAAATTTTATTATAATATAAATATTAAAATAATCTAATTAATATTATTTATTTAGTGCTGAAAAACAAAGTAAAGCTAGTGCAACTAGAAGAAAAAATTATAAAAAACAGGAAAAATGACCTGATATTATGTTTATAGAAAAAAAAGATAAATTAGTTGAACTTATATTTGTAGAATGTTCCTGTTTAATTTGTAATAATGATAAAGAAGAAAAAGATAAGATAAAATTATGGAGAGAGATGAATAATGAAATAAATTATATATATAAAAGGAATAGACTTGATAAAGATAAATTTGGAATTCTTGGAATTCAAAATGCTGGAAATAAAATGCATTTTAATATTATTATTAGAAATACATCTAAAGTTAATCGTCTTTATCATTTATATTCTACTAAATTCCAGTACAGCCAACTAGTGATAAGATGCATTTATTAGAATTTATAAATGTATTATTACATATAAGAAATATTAAGAAATATTTTAATTATTAATATTTCTTTATTATTAAATGTATTACCAATTAAATCAAAATGATTAAGAAAATAATAAAGTAGTTATACAATATCTACTGATATGGAGGATGATTAATTATTATTTTTTATATTTAATAGAATTTATTATTACAAATTATTATATATATTTTTATTATATAACTAGTGCTTCGATCCGTAGCGGTTTTATCCGGATTTTCATCCGGATTGAATTTCATTAAATTTCGCTGGCACTATGAGTTTGGCCAGAATTAGTATAAATTTTTGGGATAATAATACTTTAATGTTGGTTTAAATTATAGTCTGTTTAAATCTGAAATTCATAATCTTTCTCAGCCATAATCGTCACATGAAAATATTCAAGTTTTCATCCGGATCGAAGCACTATATATAACTAAATAAAATTTATATATATTAAGATAATTTTTTAATTTTTATTTTATTTTTATTTTTAATAAAATAAATTATAAATAATTCTATTTTATTTAATAAAATAATTAAATATTATGTATTTATTTAAGAATTATAAAATAAAAAATATTTTTGAATTGTATATTTATTTTATTTACTTTTTTAATATAAATTGATGTTTTTTTTAATTTATTTATATATTATTAATATTATTTATTATAAATAAAAAAACCTATAAATTTTATTATATTTTTAATAATTTATTTAAAAATTTATAATATTTATATAAGATTTTTCTACTAAATTTTATTGTATTTTATTAAGTATATATATATTTACAAATTATTTATTTAACGCCATCATGATTTTAAATACATACAAGCACAAATTGTCTTATATAATATAATGGGAGATTAAGACTAAAATTTTTCTTATATATTTTAATTTTAGTTAGTATTACACAATTTTATTTAAAAGTAATGCATATGTAATAAATAAAATAAATAAAAATTTTTAAAATTAATAATTTCTTTTTAGTTAGAGTAGTAATATTTCTTATTATATAATAACACCTATTTATATTCTTTATTTCTTCATCTTATATTCAAAATCTTATCCTTTATTTTAATTTTAATTAATTATACTAATATAGCTTTTATAATAATATATAGTATTATTAAAGATGCTAGTTTACTTTAATTATTTTTAAGAAAATTCTGATCTTATTAATTGCAATATATAAAAATTTGTATTATAGCACTTTTTAAAAAAAAATAAAAAAAAATAATAAAGAATAATATAGTACTTTTAAAAAAAATAAATAAAAAATAATAAAGAATAATTTGTGTTAATGGATTAATTAAATTAATTAAAATTGTAATCTAATCTAATAGTATTAGATTATAAATTTTAGTAAATATTTTAAGTTAATCCAAATAAATTACTTGTTATTATTGATTCCTTTTATTAGAATATAAATTCTATTAAAACTTAATTGATAGATCTTTAAAATAAAATATGTAGAATAAGAAAATTTTAAAATTAGTAATATGTGATTTTATCTAGAATCAATATAAATTGTCATTACTGATTTTTCACAAAAATTAAATTGCCAGTTAGAATATTTATGGTTAGAATGAATTGCATAATCATTATGTCAAAATTGCATTGTAGATGCAGTAATTTAATTAAAAAGTTTGCAGGCCAATTTATACAAACAAAAAACAGTACACGATAATACATAGTGAACTTTAAAACAATATAATAAATCATTTATACAGTTTTAAATGTTAATCATAAGATTTATTTTTTTCTACTGTAATTAAGAATTTTGTAATATATCAGCAACGGTACGTACGCATTCCAAATAAACATTAATTCCATAACATTCATCTGTTTGTAAAGGGTCAATTCTAGAAGCTAAATTTAAAGATTGATTGGCATTTAAAATATTTGTTGGTTCGTTAACCGTAACTGTGTCAGATTCAATAGTTGGTATAGGACCATCCCAGTCTATGCCGTATTCTTCTAAATTACTTACTAAATTATTTTCAATCCCTCTTATTCCATATTGTAACATTCCTCGAGTAAAAAGTTGTGTCGGATTCAAATTATGTTCTGTCCGGATTGAATGCAAATTCCATGCATCTGCGAATAATTTTAAAGTATTATTAATTCTTGGCATATATACATAATGTAAACAGAACATATATACAGTATTGTCAATATCTAAACCGCAATTTTCCTCTAAATAATTAAAAGCAATAATGTAAATCTTTAATATGCGCTTAAGATCAACCCACAGCCTTTCGATGCGTTGGTTATGTACGGATGAACCAGCTATAAAACTACCTCGGCCATTTCCTCTAAATGACTCCATATAACGTTGAACTCGAATGTTTTCTCCTCCTCTATCTGCTCGAACACGACTAGGAGTTCCATAAGTATTGCATGCTTCTGTAAAAGCGTGTAATACAGTTTCAGCCTTATTGTTTCCTGAGCATCTTAGATAAGTAATTAATCGTGAATACCCATCTATCCCACCATGGATCACAAACTTCCATCGTATCAGTTTGTGATTGCCATCAATATGCCAGAGGCAATTGGGGCCAGCTACGCTATATACTCTCCTCGGGATAATGCTGGACCAACGGTTGAGAACACCAAAAGTATCAATTCGTTGCAGTGATTCACGCAACCGTTGACGCGGAATTCTTATTCCTAATGAGCATAATGATCCCATTAAAAGAACTTGTCCAAAGAAGGGATGCTCAGCCCTCAAATCTCTAATAAGATCATCAAGTTGTTCGTTGGTTATTTCTGTATAAGATGCTAAGTCATCTGGTATGTTATATTCTTTTCGGCGTCGATATATAGTTTTTGTTGAAACCCCAAAAATTTCAGCAATCTGGGTCCATTCAAAACCTTCCTGTCTTAATAAGCGTAATGCACATTCCAAAATGATTACTTTATATCTTCCGCCTGTTGGTTTAAAAGAAACCAACCTGCTATTAATGTTTGAACTTTCGTCTTGCAAATTTTCAATCCGAGTTTCCAACTGGTCTTTAAGCAGTAAAATTGTATTTATTTGAGTGATATAGTATGGTTGTTCTCTTACGTTTAATAAATATGAGTACATTGCTGACAAGAGATTCAATCTTTCCACACACAATTCCAACGCATTAATATCACCGCTACCAAGAAAGCTTATTGAATTTTGTATTATTGTAGTAGAAAAGTCTTCAAATTGTTGTTCCTCAACAGTAGGAAAATTTAATGCCATACTGTATTTATGGGTTTATGGAAAATTAAAGATCTTAATAAAAAAAAAAGCCAATTAACCCATATAATTTTTTACTAAACTAAATAAAGAACGCGTCTAAAATATATGCGTTTAAAAAAATGTCAATCCTGATTTAAAAAATAGTCACCATTTTGATAATCCAATTTTCATTGTCAGAAACACGTGATTGGATGCAATTATTAAATTACATTCGACTTTTTTCTCACCTAGTTATTGCATTAAAAGCAACCAGGAAAGCTAAGAAATAAATATAGCAAGAAAAGTAAAGAACATAGAACTGGAAAAACGGGATGAATAATAAAAAGGTGAATAGGTGTCGTAGAAGATGCTATATATATATACCAGTCGTATCTCTGGAAAGAAGAAAACAGTTAATAATTGTCAGAAGGAAAGGGGAAATGTATGAATTTGAGACTATAATTATATTCATGAACCCAATCCAGAAAAACAGGAGGAATAGTGAGAGGAACAGGAAGAAATAGAGTAAAGAAAATAGGAGGTCAAATATCACCGGTATATGGCCATGGAGAAATCTAAATATGCTTGTTTCAGAAATTAAAGGGGTGAAAGCATATATTTACGTAAAATTAATTGACGTTGTGAATGCTAGATGAACATAAATGTGATAAAGAGGACAAATTTTAAATGTTTGACCGGGAGGAGAAATTAAATTCGTGGTTGGGGAAAGTTTTTGAAATCAAGATCAGGTGGACATTGATCTTTGTCGCTAGGAGCATCACAATTATCTATTAGTTGTAGAACGTAAATGTAATAAAGAGATTTTAAATGTTTGACTGGTAGGAGAAAATTAAGCACATCCAAAATTCAGGTTGGAGGAGTCTGTTGAAATCAAGAATCAAGCTCAGGTGTGCATTGATCTTTGTCGTTAGGAGCATCATACTTGATGGAAGTTGATCATTTAGGAAACATTATCAAATGCAAGATCTAACGTGAAAAATTGAAGATTAGAAAGAAGATAAAAACTTTTTTACTTCGCTCTCTTTTGTAATTGCTCTTTTCCGTTCTTCCTTTCTTTTTTTCCCTCTCTTTCGTCCCCCTCTTTATTTAAATAATTGGTTTTACCTGATAATCATCATACTTTTTTGATGACCGGGTGTGTATTTATTTTCTTATTTCTTTTCGTATCATTATTTATTATTAACTTTCATATTTCTTTTTTAGTTTCAGCTTCTTTTTTTTTTGGATTCAATAGCAGCTTTTAAATCAGATTTAGAAAAAATAATGTGATGATAATTAAGAACCTTAGGGCGAACAACTGTAGTGTAAGCAATAGCAAAAAATAGCAAAAAAGAGCGTGTTGGTGGTAGGAAACGTGTTGGGTGTGACAGAAAGTGAAAGGAGGAAAATAGAATGTATGTGAAAAATTCCTGTAAGAGATAGAGAGAACACAACGACAGAAAAATTTCAACTTGGCAAAAATAAAAAATATTGATATCGGAGTATTTGGTAAGATAGATAGGAGGAGCTGTATAATGATCCTACACAGGAAATTTTTTTTTAACGAAAAATATCACAATGATATCTTGATTTTATACTTACTATATGCATTGTACTTTATTATTATTATGAAATATTAGAATTTTGTATAGTTGTTTGTTGGAATCGAACCAACTGGAACAATGTTCCAAACCATTAACAACAAATATAAGTATATGTCAAAGTTTCCACATCAATATACCCTAGAGAATTTGGTTGTTTCTAAATAAATTGAAAGGAACATTAGCTAAAAGTTAATTTCCTAAAATTCTAACCCTTATACTACCATACCTTAAATAATTGGTACTCGTACTCAAAGTCATCCCTAATGGATAATTCTTAAGAAAAGAATAGTAAAGTTTCAAAGTATCAAAACCGACTTACAGTACTTCTTGTTATAGCACCGCCCAGGAATTTTGCCCGGATCCTACAAAGATAAAAAAGAAAATGTTTATAATATGCTTCCTAAAAGAAGAAAAGAAAAAATATTTGAAACTTAACACTAAAACCTTTTTAGTTATTTTTTTTTATTTCTGTCCTTGGTTGGTATCAGGTCACCAGTTATTCGTTTGATTGTCCTGCTTTGCAGTAAAACCCATTAACCAAGAAATGAAGTCCAGAAAGAAAAAAGGAAATATGAGTAAAATGTTTCCTAAAAGAAGCAAGAAAAGCAAAAGGTTTGAAGCATCAATGCTTACACACTTATCTCCAAAGAATCGAAGCCTAAAACCTACAAAAATTAAAGAAAAGATCCGTTAATGTGTATTTTAAAGTTCGTTCTAAAACCTAAAAAAAAAATAATATACCCATATCTAAAATAAATGTTAAACGTCGACACATTTCTTTTGTCAATTCCGGAAATTCCATTAAAAAATAACCTACCCGCGTCCAATGAATATGGAACCTACAAAAAATAAAATAAAAGGAATATTAATGCGTTTCTTGAAGTCAATTCCCGAAATTCCCACTGAAAAAAAGATCTACCCGCGTCCAAAAGACATTTCATATAGGTAATGGCGCAAAAGTCCCCTTCGGAGAAGTAAGAATCTATAAAAAATAAAAAAGAAAAACCAACGAACCATTTATTTAATTCTAGATTTCTGGTGTTAACAGTTAATGTGTAAAAGCTTTTTACTTTACTTCAAACTTATGAACTATGCAGATTTAGGAGGAATTTGTGTCGCACAGCCCATTGTTCGATCATTATGCATGTTCTATTAGAATGTAGATCATTTTCTAACCATATGGACCATCGATGATTTTACTGAGCAATAACTAATTATTGTGAATTTCACTCAGAAACTAATTCTTAACCGGTTCTTAATATACCGATTCTTCATCGTTTGACCAAGGGGAGAGAAAAGATTAATAATGAAAGATACTTGAATATTTTCATTACGTACAAAATAAATTTCATTTATCATCAATATATTCAAAATTTGATTGCTACAACTTTGATAAAATATATTTAAACTTTAATAGAGATAGCCCTAATTATTTGTTGTTTCGCCCTCAACTTCGGAATCATTGTTCCTCCTCCTTGTTCTTCGTTCTAAAGGGTTAACATTTACCCATCGGTATTCTCTTTGACTTTCTGTATTCAAACTAGCGGTCTAAAAGTTTAAGAGTTCTATGTTTAAGAATTCATTATTAAATCTTATTTAAATAATTTTTTTATAATAATTTAGTTAAAATGTTACCTGATGAGAATCTGCATTTAATTCTAAAGAATTGTTGTTTGCATCATCAATAAAAATAGCATTATCAAGTGAATTACCAGAAGATCTAACCGTAGATGTTGAATTAAATTGAGCTGTTGATAATCGAATTGGGGTCACAACTGTAGAAGAACTTGGTGAACTTGGTGAGATTTCCATTGCATTCCTAATTTCATCTTGTAAAGAATAATTAATATTGTAAGTTCTTGAATATACGGACTCTGAGAAAGCTTCGTAATTCATAAATCCAACATATAGATCATTTTTAAAGACATTAAATCCTTCACTGGACATTTCGTAATTTTCACATAAGGTTAACATATTTCCGCATGTAGAGGCACGTGGTAATCGATTTACCCAGAGAGAAGTTTCTTCTGGTTTAAGGTTAACCCATGAGATCTAATTGAAATTTAATATTAAATATATTTTAATTTAATGATAAAATTAATGAAAGTATTTACAATACCTTAATTTTGGGAATTGCTGGAATTATTTCTGCTCCTGTGATAAATTTCATTACTATTTTTAATTCCGTTTCACTCATGGACTTTAACATCTCTTTAAACTTGTTAAATAGTTGAAGATATTCAGGTTTATGGAGTGCCTGAAGTTCCACATGGTTGCAATCAAATTGATTCATTATAATTTCGTATGTAAATTTGTAGTAAAGCTCCCGAACTAAATTATGATAATTGCAGTTGTTTTTTAACTCCTAAAAAATGAAAGTTTCAATTAAGTAATATAAATATTAATCTGAGTATTTTATAGTATGTCGACATTAATAATGTTAAATCTATCGAATCCAAGTTTTAATTCCTCAAGAGCTTTTTTTCTTATGGTGATAATTTCATATTCTGCTATAAAAGCAGCTTGTTCTTCTTTACTTAAAGAACTAAATTCACCCTAAGTATTAAAAATTAATTTATAATTTAATTTTTTTTTTATTTAAAAAAATTATACTAAATTTAAATTATACTTACATCAATTTCTCTATTGCTTAAATATACATTTAATGATTTTTTAGCGTCAATATTGTGTTTTATTTGACGATATAAGCGATAAACATTATGATTAGTTGTTTTTAGAACGTTCACCACGTCTATTTTTTCATCAATAAAATATTGTATATGCAATTTGTGAAGCCACTGTGGCCATAGACCACAGTGTAAGATGGTCCAAAATAACATTTTGCCTAGAATATGAGATTCCGTTGTGTTATCGATTATCCCATTTGTAAAGTACAAATCACATTCAAGGACTTTGTTCCAGAAAGTTGATGTTATTTGACGGAAAACGCCTCCAGTATCTGTTACACTAAAATTGTAATAAAGAAAAATAAATTTAAAATAAAAACAAAAAACAAATTATTAATATTAAATTATTTACTCTTCTAAAACCAATACGATTGATGGACGACGCAATAAATCATCATCACTTGCATCCTTAACCCATTGAAATAATGATTCAACAATGTAATTTTCGTTTACAGTTATATGAATAGTAGTATTACTATTAATATATTGGTCTTGTAATTTGCGTTGGAAATCCTTCATGAGGTTCTGAAGTGAGCCATCAGGTGATTCAATTTCCTCATTGTCAGTTGAACTGTCAGAAGATTCACATAAATTGTCAATAATGGGTTTTATATATACTTTGGATTTACTCGTAGATGCTCTGTAAAATCAATTTAAATCAGTATCAATAATATAAATTAATATCAAAATTTAAATATTGATGATACCTTCTAATATATTCAAGATCTTTAATAGCACTAGCTTCAAATGGAGTCTCTTCAAGTTCACTAGTAGTCTTTGCTTTGTAGCATACCCAGCCAGTTTGATTTAAACAAGGGAAGACTGAAGTAACTTGGTTGTTAATATAATATGGATCGTCTTGATTAAAGGAAATTTTCCTTAATAACAAATTTTGGGAATTCAACTGGTCCCATCTGTAATAAATAATTACATGAAAAATTATATTAAACTAAAAAATATTAAAGAAAAGAAAAAAGCTTACAGTTCATTCCCTCTTTTTGGGATAGTGGATATGTTTCTTTTTGGAATTAAGGTGAAATCAAATGAAATTGATTTGGTCTTATTTTTTTTATAACTTCTTTTGGAATTAATTTTGTATTTGCTATGTTCCTTCTGTAAATCAAAATTTAATCTATTGGACATATTAGTAGCTACAACTGACAAGTTTCCTTTGAGTTGTTCTGAACGTAAAAATGCGCGGACATTATTTGACTGTATCGAATCAATCTCTTGAGGTATTCGATTTGTAGCAAGAAATAGAGTTTCAGGTGGAACGCGTAAACTTGTTAAAGAGTTCCTATCATTATTGGATTCCACAGTAGAAGCAGAAGCAAATGAACTACTTTCTCCTGTTGGTCTCTAAATAAAATTCATAAAATTTATATTAATCCGTTTAATTACAATAACAGATAATAAAAGAAAATAAACTTATTACTTGTTCGTGAAACGCTTCGTGGTGATCACAACCACACATATTAGCATCTGAGGCGTCAGGCTTTTGCCAAAATTTCTGGCAGCCACAATCCTTTTTAAAGCACTTTCCCTTTCCAAACATATTGAAAATATTATGTATGGTATATGAGAGAAAAGATATTTATACACAAAAAAAGATATTTGGAAAAGAGATTTATACGCGAAGTAAAAGTTTTGTACGTGAAAAAATAAAAAATGCGTACAGGAGTCAGGGGTAAAAATTGGATAAGGGGAATGTGAGAAAAAAAATGGTAAAAACCGTATTGCCTAAACTAATGGTATACCACATGTTCGCGAGAAAAAAAAAATTTTTTGAGATGTTTTTGTTAATTTTCAAAAAAGGTGATTTTTAAATTATTTTTGGTCATACCATATTAAGTGATTTGAAATTATCTTAATATGTATAAAATTTGCTTAAATTGCCTTTTATGTTCAAAAAATTTTACTAAAAATGGTTAAAAATTACGCATAACCTTTAATGGTCAAAAAATTTTACTAAAAATGGTTAAAAATTACGCATAACCTTTAATGGATAAGACTTTAAATAGAATTTCATATGAACCCAAACATTAAACTCTTTGCCTGGCGACAAACAAATTGAACTTTAACGTTAAATGCTTTGCTCGTTAGTAAAACTTTTGTGTAACATAACTGGAAAGTCAAACAATTTGACGATATTGGCAAAGGATATGACGGTATTGGCAAAGGATATGACTCTAAAGTCAAATGGTTTGACGGTAATGGCAAATCATTTTGACTTTACATTTAACCTTAAACGTTAAACAATATGTAGTTCACCTTTAAACATCTGTCCAGTCCGGCGTGCCATAGGTTTTACATCCGAAGAAACCCTAAAAGGGAAAACGATATCATACCTGAACCAGATTCCATAAACGGATAAATTGCGATTATGTTTATGACTATTTTGGTAACTGTTCTTCTAAACAAGGTTGTACGCATTAATTCGAAACTTGTGGAACTAGCTAAAACCACTATTTAGGCAATGCGATATACTCATCGTTAAAAATCTGTTACCTTTAAAGTAGAAGATAGTTTCACTATTGTCTCACAATGTATTACTATCTATAGGCGTGATAATCATGGAATAATAATTTTCCGTATATATCAACAAACTGAGGTATTTGCCTATGGACAAAAAAATAACGAAATTAAAGAAAGAAAATTCATTAGTATGAAATCAAGTTGTGCAATGTGTCCCATTTGAGACGATTTCATCTCAATTTTCGTTGTTTCCTGTCATAGATGTTTTGCCCTTTATAATTTTCCTCGTTCCTCGAAAAATCATAAAGATTTTTTTTTGTATACATTTGTCTATTAATCATCCACATAATTGATAATGTATGGGCCTTTAGGCATTTTCAGACTGAATGGTAAAAAATGAATACAGAGCGTGGTTGAGCAGCAAGACGCTCAGGGTATACCACACCTAGTTATTACTGTAAGGATCGGACAATTTCAGGAACAATAGTTATAGATTTTTAGTAGTACATTTTTAGTTGAACATTTTAGTGATACATTTCGTTGATTGAAAATCCCATATTTTAGTCAATCCTATAACTGTTATACCGGTCGCTTACAGTTTGGTATTGACAGTTATGGGAGGCTTCTTGGCAAAGGCGCCTTGTTAAGAAGCTAATGCGTATCAATATTATATAAATAGATTTCGCACTAGTTTATACCTAGGTATTTTTGTGATTGATTTTTTTTGTCTCGTGTTATTGATCGACTACGTCACTATAACCATTAATAATTAGATTTTTTTTCGTTATATACTATGTTTATCCATGTAGATTCCAAGGGACAGTCACAATGCCGAAAAAATAATTTGTACCACATGTTACCATGCTACGCTATGTGTGACCAAAGGGTCACGGTCTCGTAGTTTGACTATTTTTTTTTCTTCTGTTATTATATGTGTGACATATATACTAAACGTTACTGTGCATTTATTTGGATTGATGATCTCGAGAATAGATTAGCATACATGTTCGCTTCACTTCCCACAATCCATAACCCACTCCATTATATATCTGAATTTGGTAAATTGATTGTGTTTGCTTTATTAATCATACGAGAAAAATAGGTTGAAATGAATGAATAAATAATTGTATGCAAATATATTACGTTGCACAGCCCTTATTCTTTTGGCAAGATTTCTACCATATCAATAGCTGCAATGATTAACAGATCATTTGTAAAACAGGTTTGATATTCTTAAGAAAAAACAGGATAATAATATCTTCGTGAGCAGGGCTCAAAATAAACAAAAATGTCATAATCGACTACGAAGAAAATCATGAGACTAAAATTTCTGAGACCGACGGTCCCGGAAAACAGAGTAGTGATCAACAAGCTCACAGTATGTACCCTTATGTTACTAAACCTAAACAAATGATCACACGGCAGTGTCTGTACAACACCCACATTTCTCGCATATAGTATTCTGTGTCAATCGGGTATGTTCAGACAAAAAACAACTGATTGTCAAATATGAAAGGCCTGGAATGCGCAGTAAGGATTATAGAAGTACTGGTCTATAAGGATGATCCGCATACCCTAAATCCAGCTATTTATACCAAATGGGTTTTTTTAACGCTACACAACAGACTGAATTAAATTTATGTATACCCTTTTTTTTTAATTACATGCATGCTGATTACAGTATTATGCTGACAGGCTGAATGGATTATTGAGGGACAAGATAATTGATCACTATGACTCTTGTGATCTTATTAATTCCAAGATTATAGGCTTTGGAGGATCTCCATCTGTTTATATCGCAAATTGGAAGAATACGTCAACAATGTACGCAATTAAAAAATCAGTCAATAACAAAGAGGTGTGTCATCGACAACATTTTTTTATCTTATTTATAAATTATTTATAGATTATTTTCTTTCTAGGTTTGTTTAACATTTAGGGCTATTAAAAGGTAGAGTAACAATTATGCAATTATGTATGCCTATATTTAAGTATTTGTTAATGTGTTGTAATTTTCTTAGATGAAAAAAAATATTTGCTTATTCTCGAATATGCGGATGGTGGGACATTAGGAAAATATCTAAGGAACAATACTATTGAATGGAAGAACCAATTAAGGTTTGCAAAAGAAATCGCAAGTGCAATTTGTTGGTTACATGATACAAAGAAAATCGTACACGGAGATTTTGTAAGTATTCTTAGTATTTTAATAAATTATCTAATACATTAGTTACTATAATATGTACTAACGTTTTCTTTTTTAGCACCCTAATAATATTTTAGTTCACAAAGATGCGGTAAAGCTAGCAGATTTTGGTCGTTCATCATGTCTAAAAGGGTCAGGTTATTATAATATTCAAGTATGGGGAGTAGTACCTTATGTGGATCCTAAAATGCTCAATCAAAAAATTCTGCATAAGATAAACGAGAAATCAGATATATATAGTTTAGGAGTTATATTCTGGGAGCTAACTAGCCGCTCATCACCATTTGATGGCCTTGAAGGTGATCATATTACATATAAAATACTTAGTGGTGTAAGAGAAGAACCTGTTCTGAACACGAATGTTAAATTTATTAGACTTTATCAAAGTAAAGTGTAAAAAATGTTTTCTTTGGAACTAGTGCAATTTTATTTTTCTCATTTCAACCTAATTTTTAATTTATCTTAATAGAATGCTGGGAACAAGAGCTGGATGAACGACCAAATATTTTCGAAATAAATGAAACACTTAGTATAATTGATTTTAAAAACGATAATGTGCCTACTGTTCCTTATTCCAAAGGAAGAAAGTAAAAAACATTCCTGTCAAATTGATTAAATAAGCTTTGACAAAAACTTTAGGTTATTGATATACTTTCTAGTTTATTTGTTTATAACGATCCATTCGCAATAATGTATCCAATTTTCTCTAGATTGTTATACTTAAAAATATTTTTCTTTCGCTTCGCTTATGTTAATTCATATAATTTAAGTAATTCAAAATCGTTATTTTAATTTTGTAAATCTGTTAAATAGGTAAAAACTGTTTATGACAAATATCACAAATATTGTTAACAATTTTACGACTTTTGAAGTTAATGAACTCTTCTCGTATTTATCGGTTTTTTTTCAATTTTATTTTTGTACAGTATTACCCTAATCAATAATGTGAATTTCTTTGATTACTAACGAACGATTCAAATGATATCACTAAATTAAGGTTGCTTGCCGAAACCTAGGGTTTAGGCAAGATGGCGTTTCGCCAAAAAGTGAAATTCTGCCAAAACTATATTAAAGTTATATTAAAAAACTGGCGAAATTTTAGAGAAAGACGAAACTGCCGAAACTTATTATAAATGCCGAAACTGCCGAAACTCTGCCGAAACTATAATAAATCTATAGTAAAATTTTGACGAAACTAATCATAGGATTTTGAAGAGGTTTAGACAAGCAACCTTACACTAAATAACTAGATATTGTATTTGTTAGTTAAATATCGATAATATCGATACAGCAATTATTTTGTATAACAATATAAATTTATTTTCTAATCACTGAGCCTGCAAGTAAAATTTAGACTGGATATTTTTTGGTAATAAAAGACAATTGCAATTAAATAGGTAATGTCGTTTGTTCGTAATACTTTGTAATACATAATAATAATATACAGTATCCTAATTACGCAAGTGCTGATTCTTTTGTGATAGATTTTTCCAGATGTGTAATAAAAAAGTGTCAAATCACACTAGTAGAAAATTGACAATTCGACCTAAATTTGACCAGGTCAAATATAGGTTGAATGATGATCTAATCTGTGTCAAATTGAGGTCGAATTTTTGGGCGCATTTAGGCCCCTATAAAAAATATTTTTGCCAAAATATACTTAAAATAAACTTAAAATTTTATTTTATACTTAAAATATATTTAAAATTTTATTTTATACTTAAAATATACTGAAATAGGCAAAAATTAAGTATTATTTAAGTATAATTTAAGTACATAATAATATACTTAAAATATTCTTATTTTAAATATTCTTAAAATATACTGAAATAGGCAAAATTTAAGTGTAAATTAAATATATTTTAAGTATATATTAAATACAATTTAATTTAAATTTTGTGAAAATTCAATTTTCAGTATATTTTAAGTATAAAATAAGAAAATTAAGTATATTTTAAAGAAAATTAAATACAATTTAAATATATTTTAAGTAAAATTTTTTTTTATAGGGAGGGTGCCAATCGTCCCAAATTTGGACAAATTATTCGACCATTATTCAGGCTTAAATTGACCAATATTCGACATTAAAACTTTAAGCCGAATTATGGTCTAATAACAACCCATTTATTTATGAATTTATTTTGATTTTTTTTATCAAATTTATTAAATAAATGTATTTATTAATGCTTAAATACTTTAGAATTATATTATTATTATTGCATCTATCTAATTTACAAAAAATATTGCTAATTCAAATACAATTCCACAATTACATGATTCATGTATTCGTATATACGAATCTTTGATTGTTCTTTAGCAATCCACCCGAACCTATAAAAAAAAGAGAAGAACGGTTAGTAACCGTTCATAATATTAAAAAAAAATAAGAAAAAAAACCAAGATTCGTACTTACTTACGAATCTTTGGTTTTTTCCGTTCTTCAGAAGACATCTGAAACACCCGAGACCTAAAAAGAAAAGAAAAGAACAGTTATTAGTTAGTAACCGTTCATTAATATTAAAAAAAAAAATCAAAAAAAATAAACCAAGATTCGTACTTACGAATCTTGGTTTCTCTTTTCCCAAAGGTCAGAAGCCCACCCAATCCTAAAAAAAAGAAAGAACGGTTATTAGTAACCATTCATTAATATTAAAAAAAAAAATTTAAAAAAAAATAAACCAAAATTCGTATTTACGAATCTTGGTTCTTCTTTTCCCGAAGGTCGGAAGCCCACTCCACCCGATCCTAAAAAAAAGAAAGAACGGTTATTAGTAACCGTTCATTAATATTAAAAAAAAAAAATTAAAAAAATTAAACCAAGATTCGTATTTACGAATCTTGGTTTTTCCACACAAAAGCCCGCCTGAACCTATAAAAAAAAGAAAGGAACGGTTAGTAAACTGTTCCAAAATGATAAAAAAAAATAAAAATAAAAAATATATAAAGATTCGTACTGTACTTACGAATCTTTATCTTTGTCGTCGGGCTGGTAGTGTGTCTCGCTAGCGCTCACCCCACCTCGGCCACGGCTTCGCAGTACCTACATCCCCCCTCCGTGGGGGTATGACTCCCCATATATTTGTCCATATCTGTCCCCATATCTGTCCCATAAATATATAACCAAAAACCAGAAAACAATAGAAAAGGAAGCAAAAGAAGAGAGAATAAGAGGGGGGGGACAGATGGGACAAATGGGACAGATATTTCAGAAATATAGGAAAGGACATCCCCCCAGAAAAAGTTTTATTTTTACCCCCCAAAATGCGTCCCATCGGTCCCGTCTGTCCCAAAAAATCTGTCCCACATTTCTTAGCCTCCAATCGGCTTTTCGAACTGATAACAGGTAGGTCAGCGGGTAGGTTTATATCTTCGGTTAGCGGGTTGATTACTTTTATGTAAAGCGAACGCAGTGAGCAAGTAAGCGGGTAATCTGCACTTCTAACATACTCAGGTAAACATATTACTCTGACATGCAAGTATAATCCCTAGAAGGTCTGTAGAACCGCAGGAGGATAACCGGGTAGGAGCGCGGATCTTTGGAAAAAATACATTCGGCAATTGAAGATTAGGTAACTATAAATTAGTACTCGATTTGATAGAACGAAAAAATGACCGCTCAAGCTCAAGTTATCCCTAAGTTCGGTGAACAAACGAAAGCCTTCAGTATCGATGAGCTTAAACGGCTTATTGTCGCTGCAAAGAGTATGAGTGACCTCGATCAAGCCAAGAGGTATCTTTGCAGTTATTTCATTCCCTGTGCAGATTTTCATGGGGTTTTCTGGTGGGACCCGGATAGTAAAAGTTTGAAACACGTTATTGACAAAAATATTGGTAAACTTATCCGTCCAATCACGAAGGCATTCTACACACAATCTGAACAAGGACCCTCTCAAAAGACCGAGTTCAACATCTACAAATGGTTTATGGTCGAGAATACCGATGTATGTAATGCAACCTGTGATCCCCATAAACAGCGAATCTTCAGATCCTTAACCGGCCAACTCTATCTAAATATCTTCCCGGATTCCTCCACGTCTTACGTCCGATATCTACCTTTGAGTCTACAATTCACCTCGCGGTTAAATTTATCTTCCTCACATTCAGGATATCTGGTGTTCGGGTGATTGGAATCTCACTGAGTATATCATCAAGTGGTTGGCCGGTGTATCTGCTGGAAGGAAGATGTACTCGATCCTTTACCTGAAATCTGGACAGGGTTGGGGCAAAGGTATTATAACAGATTTCATTCAGCGCAGCGTCCCTAGGCACTCAACTCGTTTATAAGACCAGCGATCCTCAGACGATTCTTGGAAGTTTCAATGGGCAATTACAAGGTAAGATTCTTCTCCTTCTCGAGGAAATGCCCACAGAAAAAAGCCAGTGGAATAATCTATATCGCTCTTTAAAAGATAAGGTAACGAGTGACATAATGGAAATCCATGAAAAATACAAGACGCCAACACATTACAAGAACTTTATGTCCACTATCATCCTAACCAACGAAAATGCTCTCAGAGTGGAGAATGATGATAGGCGCACAGTGTTCTTGGACGTGTCACCATCTCGCAAGGGAGACCTCAACTACTTCAAAAAACTCGGTGACGCTATGAAATACCCAGGCGCCAGTGAGGCATTCTATGCATACTTGAGAGCCATCGCGAATGCTTACCCGGACTTCAATGGAAATCCGCCACCTATGACAACATCCAAACAGGAACATATCATCTCGACTCTTCCACCGCTATTCCAATTTATAAAGGACACATATCTCGTAATGAAAAATTATATGACCGACCTACCTGTTCAAGAATTTTATAGGGTATATACTTCATATTGCGAAACTCATTGCATTTCACCCCTATCAAAGATAAATGCTTCTAGAATCCTATCAAATGAGTTAAATATAAATAGTGATCGAATGTATATTGATAAGAAGCGCACTCGAGTTTACAGCATATCCAGGGAGGACCTCTACAAGAAATTCCTCAGCAAAAACTGGATCCACGAAACAGACGAGATAGACATAGAAGGAATCGATATAGAGACTTCTAAAAAACCCGCATCAGATCCCAAAGCCTTAGAGAAGTTCTTGGCAAATATATATAATCCAGCCAACAATCCACAAGACGTACAAGAGAAACCCGCTGAGGAAAAACCCGCACCTGTAATTCGCAAGACTCCTCCACCGCTTCCACCCAAGCCTGATCACTTAAAAGAACGTCCACAAAAGTTAAGGGAAGAACAACCGGATCCCGATGAAGATACTAATGAGTCAGACACTGATAAACCTATAGATAGCTTCTCAGATTGTTATCTATCTGACGAGGAACCTGACCAAGAAGAACTTACCCCTGAACCAGATGATGACTATGACGTTTTAGATGACTTGCTATCTGACTCAGATTTTACAACCGTGGACCCAACTCCTGAACAACAACTCGAGTCTCCCGCAGAATCTTCTGCATCTGTCACTAAGCCTGACCCAGAACCGGCTCCTGAAGAGCAATTTATCCCAGAACCCGACACAGAACCAGAAGTCGACCAGGATCCTGAACCAAAGGAAGGCACTCGAGCGCACTGGGCTTGGCATGAAAGACACCGATGGGATCGCAAACCGTGGGTTAAAAATTCAAAGGACCAAACCTTCGATGATCTCTACAATACAGGTAAGGAATTATGGGCCAAGTACCAAGACGCGTCAGATGAATACGACTGGGAAATACTCGCGTTTGAAGTAGAGGAATGTCCCACAACGCGTATTGAGGACGAGTACCAGTATTACCTTATGGAAGTAGTAGACTGCTTCAAGGACTGGATCGAATATAATGGATACTTACCTAAAACACCTAGTCGTAAAGAACTCGCAGATTTAATAAGAGTATACAAGGATAATCGTGATGCTGAAATTATCCCCACCCCCTCTGGTTATGAAACTATGAGGGCAGATAAGGGTAAAGCGCGAGAGATCCCCGAAGAACGTCCAAAAACCGATATGGAACGTGAATGGGAAGCCGCCAATGGACTCATCGACGACTGGGATGAAGAGGATCTTGATCGTGTATGCAGCAAGATTGACTCCTTTTAATAAGATAAGCACTTCTTAGTTATCTTATATTTTTTGTATAAAAAACCTATATTACAACTGAACACAATTCATAAATACATCAAATGGTTTATTCAGAGATTGTCCGTGCTTTACCTACAAGACCGGATATTAAAGAATTACAGTATTCAGGCGCAAGATTTTCCAGAGGAGCAATAGCAAAACTTGGACAGCGACTCCAATTCCGGTATCCGACACATAAATTCCAGATCCTGCTCCCCTATGAAAACTGGAAACCCGGTGGATGGACATCAGGAAACCAACCAGCCAGTCTCCTCTCACTCTTGGACCACTACGACGAAGCACAACTACCGGATGACGCAGACCCTGATTATTTTGAACGATTCATAATTTATGTGAGAGATGCCCCACCAGTTGCAAGGGGTTGCAACAGGCAGCTAAATGATTGCCTGTATGAATGCCTAAAATATATCTACGGCACATTCTCTAAAATGCCAAAGTCAATCGAAAAGCCCGAGTATATCAAAAAGGCATTAGGTCTCAATCGCGATGCTCCCATCCCAGTTTCATGCATGGACAAGGTTGAACAACTCGCAGGAAGTCTCGCAATTAATATTGTGGTTGACATTACCCGAATCTCTAAGAGTAAGTCCGATAGATGTGTAACACTCATCCTATCAGAAGGCCATTACTCCCTCGCGTTAAATCCTGAAAGACTCCACCCCAGTAAAATAGATAGAAAGCGTAATTTACCCATTGTATACCATGAAGATGGGACCAATAATGTAGTCACAATATACAACGGCAAAACGGTTAATTCTTGCACAATTGGGCAGTTTCAAAAAACTAAGAATTCCAAGAGTTTTTTCATCCCCGTCGAGAAAAACTGTAAGACTGGGGTATATGAAACTCTCGAAGAAGCATATCAGAGAATCCACGAGGAGCGGAATTCCTTTCTACAGGAGACAAAGAAGTTCGGTTTAGGAATCGACTTATCATACCATAACTGGTCTTACAAAAGAACGGCTCTCTGGTTATTCGAACGATTAAGTGTAGGGATTCCGGCTAATGATCCTCTTGACCCGATAGAAGCAGAGTGGATAAGTGATGCAATGATGGGAGGATTAATCTGGGCAGATAACGAGTGGAAGGGCTATGGAAGACAGTACGACGCAACAAGTTTATACCCGAGTATCCAACAATCGAATGTGAACTTTCCAATCAGACGGGGTAAATTCCAGACACTTAATGACTTTGTTGACCACAGGGGTTATGCCTTGTATGGATTATTTCGTGCTAAGGTAAGTGGAAATAATATTCTCTTCCGACAGAATAAAAGGGGAATCTATACATTCATCGACTTACAACGAGCAAAAAAACTTGGTCTCAATATACAGTTAATACAGGATGGGAAGCCAAATGCATTGATATATGATAGACAAGCGAGAATCCCTGGAACTGTAATATTCGGTGAGTATGTACACTTCCTCTTCAAAATTAAAAACCAGGGTGGCATAGCTGGCCGCGTGGCAAAGCGAGTCCTCAACACATTATGGGGAGCATTATGCCAGAGGAAGCGTAATTACAAGACACTCACCACAGATCAAACAGACCCATTTACATTTCCAGAGGGCCATACACTCGACTCTATCATACCAGTAGGATCTGACCAGTGGCAATTCCAGTTTACAAACCCGGGTAATCCCTTCAAAGGTGAGTATCCCAGGATCGCCCCATTCTTATTAGCACGTGGTCGCAAAATCACATCTGAGGCAATTCAACCATACAAGGATAAAGTACGACGTATCCATACAGACGGATTTATTTTAGAAGAGCAGCCAGATAGCCCCGCGCTTTTCACTTGTTCAGAGAATGCAGATACGACTCTAAAGACTTTCAAGTTTGAAACCGCGGGATACTGCCATGTGAAAAATGCAAACAAGGTTATCTGGACATGATTGCTAAGAACTGGTAGGTTTATTTTTTACTGACATATCGTGATGGCATAATTGAATAAACCTATGGGATATGTAATCTTACAAGATACCCAAATGCAAAACACCGACGGATTAGGTAGACAAGACGACGAAAGTTTCCACATGTGGGCTAAGCGCATTCAGAATGCTGTGCAATATTATGAGACTTGTAGTAGAATAGGTTTTCATAGGCGGCTACCTTATCCAAGGTCTCGTCAAGCTGTATATGCTTATATTGTGCACATTAGGAGAATAGTATCACGACTACCAAATAAGTGGTACTGTACCTACTGTAAATCTTTTATTGATCGCGGATGGGGAGCCGACACTTCCATGGATCAAGCAGTACGACTACATTTATATAGTTGTTCAAAGCATTTTAATTTCGACTATTATACTCATCATGCTGAAATGATCCAGAAAGCCTTTAGGAGATATATAGAAAGAAGGAACAATAAAGCGGCTAGGATTATCCAGAAAGTCGCTATCCCCTGGTTATATAGACCAGGCTCTCCATTGATACAAAAGGCCGAGCGACACTTCTACTGCCTTGCAGTATCCCAAGTGTAAACCCCGAGGTTCATACTTATTTTTTCTTATTTGAATGAACAGGTAACTGAAGATTTATATTTTTTACAAAGTACAAAGAATCATGTCAACATATACCGAATTCGCAAGCATTATTAACAGCACTGACAGCTAAGGTTGCTTGCCGAAACTAGAGGGTTTCGGCAGAATGGCGTACGCGAAACTGCCGAAACTAGTTTCGCGAAATCATCAAGAAATGCCGAAACTGCGAAACCTATCAAAATCGCGAAACTGCCGTAACTTGCCGAAACTGTTTCGGCGTTTCGGCAATACTTTCTATATGATTTAATTAGAGTTTCGGCATTTAAACAATTTATAAGAATAAAGATTAAAGACAATATGATTTTTTGTATGTAAATATTTATTTTATAATATTTAATATTAAACTAATAAAATACACGATTAAAAATATAATAAAAATTAAAATTTAATAATATCTTTATCTTCTATGTGGGGACCTGCTTCTACCTCTTCTTCTATCTCTACTTCTGTCCCGTCTTCTATCTCTACTTCTATCTCGTCTTCTATCTCTACTTCTATCTCGTCTTCTATCTCTACTTCTTGATCTACTTCTTGATCGAGACCTAGATCGCGACCTTCTTCTTTCCCTTCGCAATCTATATTCATATCGACGTCGATCATGCGCAGCATGCTGCCGTCGATACTCTCGTCTAAACAGATCTAAAATCCAATAAAAATATTAATGAATTGAATGAATTGCCTAAATAAAATTAATTTAAAATAATAATTAATAATAATTACCGGTTTGTAACCAGAATTCATCGTTCATATCAGCAAAACACGCTCTATCGAAACTATTTGGGCTTATAATAGGAATGTCGTCATCATTATTATTTATTATCCTACTGAGGTTTTCATAACCTCGTTTGAGGGCATTCCATTTTGTTTGGCATTGCCTGGGTGTCGCTGCAAATCCCGTTGCAACGAACACCCTATTTGCTATTATTGTCCATGCATTTACATGATGACGGTTTGCAATTCTTTCGAATTGCTGATGTAAGTTTCTCCGCTCCGCGATTAATTGCCTAGCTGCGTTAATCGTCCATTGGAATACTGGTGGTGGCGGTGGGACAAAAGGTACTAATGCTGCCATTTTTTATTTTTATGATTTTTTCGTAACTTGAAATTTGAAAATTAAATACAATTTGAAAATTAAAATACAATTTGGTTTTGAATTGCGAAAAAAAAATTCAAATTTCATAATATTTATAATAATTTTAAAATTCGTTATAATGTTTAAAACATGAACTGATGAACATAATAACATTCTACATAATTAAAGTATTTGTAACAAAATAAACACAGTTTTGATTCTAATGTAATAAATTTAATTAACGCAGTTCTAAATTTTTTTTTGTAACGCAGTTCTTAAAATTTATTGATCTAATGTAATAAATTTAATTAACGAAGTCCTTAAAACTTATTGATTCTAATATAATATGCTTATCCTTATTCCTTAATTAAATTGCACTATTTTTAAAATATAATATGCTTATCCTTATTCCTTAATTAAATTGCAATGTTTTAAAATATAATATAAAATTACAATTGCCTGCATTGCCTGCATAATTATATGTTAACTGGACTTTGATCGCGAATATTTTGCCCTGCATAATTACATCATTTATTTCCTAAATAGTATCATTATTTAAATCACATGATATTAGAATTAATTCTCATTGGATTAACTATTGTAATTATTTCTCATTATTATTATTCCTCATTATCATCATAATTATCGTCATTATTATCACCGTCATCCATACCTAATACATCATCTATATCATAATCATAGTCACCTTCTCCGGGTCTCTTGTTATTACCACTATCATCAACTTCATCATCTTCCGCATTATTTTCATCTGAATCATCCAATATATCTCTTGGAATATCGCCGATTTCACTAGTAATTGAATCATGCGATAAATTAACAAATTGATCAATCCATAGACTTTCGATTACTACACGGCAATTGTCTTCGGGTATTGTTTCGCCGCTTGTAGTTAATCTCTGAGTAGAAGCTTGCTCCTCATTATATTCCTCATCGTCATCTTCTGCAAAAGCTTCTGCAATACGTATATTGATCTCATCATCACTAAGACGAGTATTCTTTTTTTGATCAATTCCATAAAATCCAAGTTCAGTTTTTGAATTGGATTTCCAATACAAAATTAATTTGCACATGGATTCTAGTTTATCCACATTAAGATTTAAGCGACGTTTATGAAATAGCCATCCTAAAGTCGAAAATCCACGTTCGCAAGTTGCTGAGTTAGGACATATTGCAAATAGATAACTTGCAATTCTTGGCAGGACATCTGGTTCTGGTTCGGTATTAATATATTTCCACCAATTCACGGGATTATCTTTAGCAAAACCGATATCTAGGTCAAATGGCTCTTGCTCATTAATATATTTCTGTATTTGATCACATAAAGTTTCAGCTTCGTAACGGTCGAAACCTAAATTTTTCCCGATTGAAGCTGCACATTTGATAATTCTCATGAGGGCGCATTTTTTAAGTGGCGCGTTTCTAAATCTGGGATCCATAAAAAAACAAGTAATATACTTATCATCATCGAATTCATCAAATCTTTCATTTATTACTTTGATACAATGACTTCGGAATGCAGGATTTAATGATTTGGGTAACTTTTTTAATGTAGCTGCAAGTCTTGCCAAGCTCAGGAAACAATCTGCAAGTGTAGCTCTTCTCGATTCTAATGAAAGTACCGCTTTTCTTAGAGGATCCAGAACAAATCCAAGAACTCGTAAATTTGAAAAAAAATTTCTCGATTGAATAATCGGTTTTATTTTATCATTTGTTAGCACTTTATCGTGATCGCTGGCCATTTCTTCTAGTGCTGATTCCAAATTTATTACTGAATTTACGGATTCACTAGCAGTAGTCCAGCGTGTCTTGCAATATAATTTTAATCCTCCTCCACTAATTCCTTTTTCTTTAATTATTTGAGCAAGTTTTGCATTAGCCTGATGAGAACTTCTAAAAAAGGTTGTCAAAATATTAACACGTTTTAATAAACGTTCCCCAAACTTCTCCTTGACGATGTCGCATGCAATTAAATTGATAGAATGTGCAACGCATCGCACATTCTCAATCTTTGGATGATTCTCATGTATAATTTTTCGTGCATTACGAACATTGGCCGCATTATCGGAAACTACAGCACATATTCGATCTTCTCCAATACCTTCTATAACCTTTTCAATTACCGTAACTAGATATTCTGCAGTGTGCGAATTTTCAGACAAATCAGAAAGTTGATAAAGATATTCTTTACGCGACGGAGTCATTACAATGAAGTTCCAAATTGAACGATGTGTACCAGACGTCCAACCATCAAAGGCTAAATTATAAATTAATATTATATAGTAAGTAAGATTAAATAAAAATGACGTATGATAGCCTATTTAATTTAACAAACCTAACGTTAAATTCGTTTCCTTTTCAAGCTCAGAATTAACTTTGAAGTTCACTTGAGCTAATTCACGTTCAAGTAGTTGATTTACTAATACTTCCCTTGTTGGTGTATTGTACCCGGCATTAAGCTCTTTTATAAAATTGATGAAAAAGGGATGTTCCACTACTCTAAACGCAATTCCGCACGCAATAAAAAATTTAACTAATGCACGATTAATTCGTGTACATCTTTGTTCGTTAAGCTCTGTTGAATCATGGTAATCATCCATGTTACTTTGACCTTCAGAGTATTTTCTTTTTTTGGATGACTTGGACTTATCTTGCCGTTCCATTACTTTAGTCATATACCTTCTAACAACTGCTGCTGGCGCATCTGGACAATGGTTTGAAAGATGCTCTTCGAGCTTTGAAACTTCACCGCGTGACCATGTATTCTTACAGTACTTGCAGGAGGCGGCAAATTTGCCAGAACCAACAGCTTCTCCTTTATTAATATCTTCCCAAATGCTATTAGGTGGCCGACCTCCTCTATTTTTCATTTTAATGGGTGAATCTTCTATGTGATCAGTCATTTGAAACAGTTTATTATTAATATTATTATTAAGAAAACGGAAGAAAGTAAAAGAAACTTTAGTTCAGTGTTAAAGGAGATGACGGAATTGGGTTTATTAAATGCATGTTACGCATTTTCCTTTAATGAATATAAGCCCCTTAAAAAAAAACTGTAAAAACGTGTAATATCATAATATTAATATGGGAGTTAGAAATGAAAATTCTAACACTAGATAAAGCTTAGAAGAACTAAGACGACGGTAAAATATTGAAGTTTAATCTTTTATCTGTAGATTATTTGATCATCTAAATTATATTATTAATTGGTGTAACTTGGCGTAACTATATGCAAATCTTATGATCAACTATGCCGAAACTACGGAGAAACCTATTATAGAGGTTTCGGCATGTTTCGGCAGTTTCGCAATTTTGACAGGTTTCGCAGTTTCGGCGTTTCGGCGTTTCGGCACTATATAAGAGGTTTCACCTTTCGGCATTAGGCCAAACAGGTTTCGGCAAGCAACCTTACTGACAGCACTAGTGAGGAGGTTATTTACGAGGCATCGTGCATTCAGCCTAATGTTGTCTCTGACGAAACTGTCCCTAAGATTATCCGCGCATTAAAAGATACTATAGTAGTCGCATTAGTATCTGGGTTTAGCAAAACCAGTTACCTCGTCCAGGACCATGTGAAGTATATCAAGCGAATCCAGACGGCAAATTCTCCTGTATCATATGTGAAGTTCGTGGCCAGAAAACTCTTCCCAGATAATGCGGCATATACTGCTAAGATAGCAAAAATCCGCGAATCATACAAGAATAAACAAGCTCTCCTAGATAAGCTTGAGGCCCTCTTCGAGTTGTATTATAATGTGACTAAGGACTCATCAACAGGTCCCCAAAGCGAGCTGTCACTATGAATGAGGCTGAGAAAACCTTAGCAGAACTTCTTATATAAGCGGTTTCTGTATGAATTTAGTTTATATTTTTTATCCATGTGTAATAGGCATACAGTAATTGAAGATAACTATAGTATAAGTAACATAACATCATGTTGGACCGATTACCAGTAGAAATAGTCGAACGCATTATCGCAAAGATCCCGGATACTGACCTTATTGCAGTGAGTAAGGTAGATAGAGTGTGGTGGCAGGAAGTTCGTCGAGAGGCATATAAGAGGTGGAAAAATTATGCCACTATGATCGGGGATGTGTACTGTGAAATCCGAGCTCTTGGAAAGCATTATATAAAGAGGGAAATTGACTGGATAACGTTTGAAGATGTAAACGACCTCTATAAAAGATGGATAAACCGCCTTACCGAGGATCAGCTTTATATTATGGAGAAAATGCTTAGGAATGGGATGGTCGTGGACTTGCAGGAGAGGGAAACCATAGAGTATGCATTAAGTGAACAAAGATGGGGAGGCGATCCTTGGGGACTGGGAGTGGTATGAATGGACTCAACAGGAGTAAGCATTTTGTACTTGACTTTCGTAGGAATTACCCTGCAGAGTCATATTTTTTAGATCCGGCCGGCATTACCGCGTAATCCCGAATTACCGAAAAAGGAAATTTATGTTACACAAGATTCCAAACGCATTTTTACCAAAATCGATTTTTTGTGGAACGGGTATCGCCCAAAAAGGAAACGATCTACGTACCGCATGAAATCACGGGACACTCTACACATTTGTTCAGGGTATCACGTGACATGAACTCCGTTCACATTTTCTGTAATATAATCCATAGTTTTTCCATGAATGCTTTTTAGGCCAATAATCCAATAACTTATTCATCAGGTATCCTCGTGTTTCGCGACAAGGACTGATGACCATGTAACCTCGTCATCAGGCATCCTCGCATTTTTTTGACAAGGACTGATAAGGACTGATAGATCTCTTCCCGACGATCTATTGACCAAAAATTTTCGGAAAAGGAAATTTTATATCTTCGTACTAACAACTCTTATATTTTACCCAACTCATACCTTCTAACATGTCTCGAAACCTTGCTAGAAGAGGTGGCGGCAGCTATAACCCTAATAGTAATAAGGCTGCCCGTCAAGAAAAGAAAAATAATAAAAAACAACTCTCCGATAACTCTGGCTCTGATAGTGATAGCACTACTCAAAAACGTTCCCGCATCATCACTGATAACACCATGGATGAAGATTTCGTTGCCGACGTGCCAGCTGACGGTGGTTTAGTTGGTTCAACTTCGACCGCTATTCCTCAACAAAATAATTCCCGCAGCACTTCTCAAGAAAATACTCAAGCTTCTACCCCGAATAATTCTGCTGCGCCTACTGCGCCTGGCCAAGACGCGTCCTTTGGAGCTGACGCGTCTATTCATGCACCTCGAAACAAAGAAAATAACTCATCCCCTAACGCGTCCCCTAATATGGACGTGAATGATGGTACATCGCCCGATCAGGCTGTCGATCCCTCCCCAACTACTACCATTAATCGTCAAGATTATCTGGCTGCGGCTGCGCCCAACTCTGCTCCCCAAACTCTCGAGAAACTTAAAACTAATAAGGCAATCATTGATGCCGTTAACAATTTATTTTTAGAAACATACGAATCATATACCGGTCGTGCTCGTATGACTGGTTCAGGGGACGCTAAGCGTCTTATCATTCACTTCCATACTGCGGAGGCCCGCGACATGTGTGTTGGTAGTACACACTCTGAATTTCCGGACCTACAATTCCACCTGTACGATCCCAAACAACTCCGGTCAGATGAAGACCTCCGTGCAATTCAAGTCACGGATATACCGTTCTTTATTACTAAACCGCAACTCCAATCGTATTTCAAGAAATTCGGCAATCTCCTTGCCCTCCATCTTTACTCAAGAAAAGGTGCTAAGATGCAACAAGCTCGCATCATATATGATCACGCCGATGCCATCTCCCACTTCACAAATTAATGGGCAGTTTACTGCTTTTCCACCTGCTTACGTGTTACCCCTTGCCATTACTCTTTAGATCAAAAAGCTGCTCGAAGAGCGTTCGTGGCTGTTCTCTCTGGACTTCCCGCTAATACTAAAGATATCCATCTCGCTCCTTTGGTCAAAGAACATGGAGCAAAAGCTATTAACATTCCCCTTTCCCTAAATTCTTATAAACCCAAACCTTGGGCTTATGTTACCTTCAACTCGCAAGAAACAATGGATGCCGCTATGGAGCAAACTATTGGTTTCCAAGGTCGCACTCTTCGATGGGGAACATCCAACGATTCGAAAGCTCTTTGCCACCGATGTGGTAAACTCGGTTGTGCTCCTACCTCCTGTCCGCTTAATCAACGCCGTGGTCGTTCACGTACACGTGACCCTGTGGCTGCTCTTAAAGAACGCTTCAACATTGGCCAAAGGCCCACCCAACATAGAACGCCGCGCAACAATTCTCGTTCTCGTTCTCGTTCTAAATCTCGGAACCGTTCTGCCTCTGCTCAACGTTCTAATTCCAACTCTAACCGCTCTGATAATAATAATTCTAGCCCTAACAATACTAAATCCTCTTCCTCTGGTCCAGTTAACTCCTCCTCAACTGCTCATGGACGCTCGCCTTCCAATAATCGAAAAGGCAAAGATAGATCTGTTTCTTTTTCGTCCAATGCTCGTGCTCCACTCCCGGATCCGAATTCTCCTAATGCTCTTGATGCTGCCCTTAAGATTCTTAATGTTTTAAAGAATCTTCAACAAGATGTTGCTCGTGTGGAATCCCGCATTTCAAATCTTGAACTTAACAATCAACGGCTATCTGCTATTGAAGCCCATTTAGGCATCAATCCTCCCTCCGCTCCTGTTGTTAATTCTGAACCTGATCGAATGGAAGAAGACCCTCCTGAAAACACTGGTACCTTAATTCAACATCCCGATGCTCCTTCGTCTTCTGGTCCAATGAAATCCTCTTCTCCTAAATCTCAACCCGACAAGACTACACACTCTGCTCCCATTTCCACCGCTAACCCTTCCCCGCAAGATGAATTGAACTCAGTTATTCAAGATCAAAAAGCGATTAAAGACACCTTACAATCGCTCACTGGTTCCATCCAAGGTTTTATTGCTTCTCTTAGTGGTTCTCCCTCTGATCGAGCTTCTGCTCCTTCGCAATAACTGACTTCTCACCTCCTTTCCCCGTACTTTATTATCATTGTGTTCTAATGTCAGACAATTTTAATTATGATACATTTGTTCGTAACCCACCCAACCCCATAGATACTTATATTTTTTCTGAACATGAATCTCTATTTACTACTCCAAACTCTTCCCCTATCCCTAATTCTTTTAATATTTCATCTTTTAATGTTAATGGTCTTCGCCATAATAGCCAAGTTAAAATTGAACAAATTTCAAATTTTTTCAATCTTAAACATATTTCATTTGGTGGTATCGTAGATACCCATTTATCCCCTAAACAAATCCATTATTTATCCAAACGCCTTCCTAATTATACTGTCTTTTCATCTGATATAGATAAAACCAAACAAGTTAAATCTACTGGTGGCGTTTCCCTTTTCATTGAAAAATCCCTTGCTTCCCATGTACAAGATTTTATTTCACATTCCTCACGTATTTTATCTGTTGATCTTTATTTTAAAGGCAACGTTAAATTGCGTATTTTTGTTATTTATATTCCCCCTGTTTCCGATTCCAAATTACGATCAGAAACCATTGACCTTCTTCTACAATTATTAGTGCAAACTAAACAACAAAATTTTTATCACGCCATTTGCGGCGATTTCAACATGCATTTAGACACTTACTATCCTATTTATTTTAACCGCCCTTCTGTTGCTTCCCAACGAACTTATTGTTTACTACATCATCTTTTATCTCATGGATATGAAGAAACTATTCCTGTTAATGCTTCTGATTCCTTAGGCACCTTTCACCGTGACGATCAAGTTACTCGTATAGACTATGTTTGGTCTTGTCCAATGTTGAAAAGTTTTACTCTCACCTCCTATATATTTGACGCTCAAGACACCTGTTCTTCCGATCACAATCCCATCATCACTTATTTTGATGATTCACTCTTGTTTGCATCAATCAAGGTTGCTCGCGCTAAACAACTTCAACGTCGAACTCGCCGCATATTCATATTTGATTCAGTTACTGATCAACAATGGGAATCCTTCTCTACTCATACTGATTCTTTATGCGACGTACCACTATCAACCTTTTCAACATGGCATATTAATCAACAATGCGAATATTTACATTCTCGTATAGTGAAAGCTGCTAATGCTTTGCTTCCATCTGTTACAGTTGGTAATCAGCATACACCCACGATGCCCAAGGATTTGGAAGCCTTAACTCAACATTATCGTTTTCTCAGCCGTCTTTCGCATTCAGTTCGTTTGTTGCGAAAATATCCTTCCACTTATTATAATAGATATGAACGTACTTGGTCCACTCATTTTATTAGACTTCAAAAAATCCTTCATTTTTATAAGAAGGTTATTCCTTCTCCCCCTATTTTGCCTGTTTCTTTATCCATTTGTAGGCAAGACGATTTTAAATCTCTATTGGATTCATTAAAGATTATTTCTAGCGCCCTTTATGGCCTCCTTCTCCTTAAAGAAAAAGATTTTCAAGATTCTTCCATTCGTGCTAAATTGGATGATAGGGATAACAATTTTGAAACTGACATCTCTTCATTTATTGCTTCCGCCCTCTCAAGAACTCGACGTCGTATTACCTTGGATCGTGTCTTTATTGACCACCCTACACATCCAAAATTATTGACGGACCCACATGATATTGACGTTGCTGTTATCAACCACTTTCAGAATTCCGTACCGATAAAATCATCTCCTCCAGAACACATTTCAACTCTCCCTGAAAGATGGTCTTCTGCCTATCGCCCTATGGACGATGTGGATTCCTCTATTTATAACTCTTTACTGGATCCTCCTACTCTAGAAGAATGGTTGTCTACGGTCTCTTCTATGCCTAATGACAAAGCCCCTGGTCCTTCTATGATTACTTATGAGATGCTTAAGCATCTGGGTTCCAACACTTTGGCTTTGGTCTTAATTCTGGTCCAATCATGCTTCCATACTGCAGATATTCCTGATTTATGGCGTCAAGCTATGGTCTTTCCTATCCCCAAACCTCACGAATGGAAATGTCAACTCAAAAATACAAGACCTATTACTTTACTTGAAGTAATTAGGAAATCTTTGGTCAAACTTTTTTATAATCGTCTCGCTTCCATTTTGGCTTCAAAGGAAATTCTCAAAGGAGGAAACTTCGCTGGTCTCCCTGGTGGTTCTTGTCGCGACCCTATTGTCGTTCTAGAATCTATTATCCATGATGCTCATGTCAACAAATCGCCGCTTTGGATCCTTTCGCAAGATATTTCAAAGGCTTTCGACTCGGTTGATCTCAAGATGTTGCGTTTCGCTCTTGAACGCATCAAACTTCCTGCCTCTGCTATCAAGTTTATTTTATCCCTTTTCATGCAACGCTCTAATCGCGTTTTTACTGCTCATGGAATTACTCCCTCTTACCGTGTTCGCATTGGTATAGATCAAGGCGAAGTTATCTCTCCCTTGCTTTGGGTTATATATATAGACCCTTTATTGACCGTTCTTAAAAATGAAATGATGGATCCATATACACTTTGTGCTCCCTCTTTATTTAATTCCTTGGCTGAGACAAGTTCAGATGAATTACGAATCAACAACTTGGTCTTTATGGATGATTCCACTTTAATTTCATCATCCAAATCTGGAATGGAATTGATGCTCTCTATAACGGAAGAATTTTATCAAATCAATAATACCTCCGCTAATCACAACAAATATGTTTTAATTACTAATACGTTGCCTCCCACTTCAGCTCCTTCGCCTTCTCCAGTCGTGTTTGACTTGCAATTATCTGGACTGAACAAAGTTCCTTCTATTCCTATTGTGCCTATTTCCATGAATAGTTCTTTTCGCTTCCTGGGCGTCTGGTTCAATGTCGCTGGATCTCGTGATTTTGTCAGAAAGCAAGTTGCTCGAGAATGTAACTCTTTCGCTGCTACCGTTCGCCCCGCCAAATTATCTGCTAAACAAGTAGTTTATTTACACAATACCGTCCTTATTCCGAAATTGGAATATCGCATGCAAGTCACACACCTCTCTGAATCTGAATGTGCCTTGGCAACCAGCAGTATCCGTTCCTTGATTAAACATAAGGCCAATTTTTCACGTGTACTCCCAGATTCTATTTTGTTTTTATCTCAAGGCTTGGGATTAATTAATTTATTTTTTCACCAATCACAAACACATTTAACTAATTTGTTTTTATTAGCTAATTCTTCTTCCCTTTTTATGAAATATTTATTTTTATATAGATTACGTTTAATTCAATTTTCTTTTTTGATTCCTATTTCTCCATTGTTAGTTAAAGATTGGACTTTATGGTCTAAACTTTTTGCTTTTAAACAGGATTATATCGCTTGCACTATTGCTCTCCTGACCACCACTCCTTTCAAGTTGTCACGTTCTCGACTTTCAACTTCATCTGACCTCACCGTACCTGATGGTCACACACCTTTATTTGAAGTGATGACTCCAAAAATTTTTATCTCTTACTTCCGACGTCTAAGAAGTTTGCAACTCTATTACTTATCTCAATTCATCACGCCTCAAGGAACTCATATGATCACTTGGAATGTTTATTTATCCAATCTATCAAGTAGGAAAGGCCATCGAGTCCTCCCACATAAATGGTTCAATGACATCCACCAATGTGTCACTGTTCCAAATTCCAACTCTCTGCTCTTGGATCAATTCTCTTCAGAAGTTATTCCTTCAAACATTGATTTAGTTCCAGCTTTTGGTTCCTCCAGAAAATCCATGAAATGGATCGTGACTTTAGACGAAGATGGCTCTCCTCTTTTTGGAAAACAACTTAGCAAACAACAATATTCCTGCAAGATTGTCCATTGGATCTCCGATTGTGCGACTCGACCTAATGATGTTATCACGCTTACTCCTTGTCCCGGTTGTTCTAAACATGTACCGGTTACCCATACTAAAAGCAATCCAACAGATGTTACTCCTCTATGTATCATCCCTAAACTTTCTCCTCTTAGATCTTTACTTCTCCCAACAACGCAGGAGCGTATTAGACATGACACCACCACTATTACTTCTCCTTTTACTTGGGCGGACCTTGACGAAATTGTAAGATCCTATTATGGTCGTTTGGACATTCTACCTAATTTCTCACAAGAAGATGTGATCACTCTCCCTTCTCCCTCTCCTTTTCCCTCCTTGGGTTCGGCTGCCTCTTTTGCTTTTGCTGCCTCACCGTTAGCGACTCCTCCTGATAATCATTATTGTTTTTATACTGATGGTTCTTTAATTAACCTTGGCACTCCTGATGTTTCTATGGGTTGGTCTTGGGTACAAGTCCTTGATGGCGCTGGTTTTTTCCAATCTATCGCTGCTCACGCTCATGGCATTTTTCACAATTGGCCTTCTTCTACAAGAGCTGAAATCGCCGCTATACATGCTGCTCTTACTGTCACTCCTCCGTCTTCCACGGTCACTATCTATACTGACTCTCAATCTGCCATAGACGGTCTTCGTCTATGTGCTACCTTTTCTTATTCTAATAGTAGGCTTTATTACAAGACCACCAATTTTGAACTCTGGGCTATTATTGAACGTCTCATTTCCTCCAAATCTTTATCCGTCACGGCTGTTAAAGTGAAAGGTCACTCTGGTAATTTTTATAATGACTACGCGGACTCTCTGGCCAACTCTGCGCATACTTCTTCTTTAGCAATTCTTCTTTCTGATCTGGATCAAGTATCTCCTCACGATTTCTTATTAAAATATGATGATATTTTATGCGAATCCAACCCACGATGCCTATTTAAGCAATATTCGCAAATGCTGTGGATGCATAGATTAACGCGTTTATCGCGTTTTAACTTTACCATTGCTTTATCTTCTATCTCAGATTTCGGTATTGATTGGGATCTTACCTGGTTCTCGCTAAATTCTGAACCTCAGCATGATGCTTCATTTACTCATGCTCATGCTTCCTTTCATCGCACCTTTAAATTCAAACTCTTTTTGGAAGATTTGCCTACCTTGGAACATCTTAAAAGAATTCGCCCGGACTTGTATATCGACATTTTATTGTGTCGTTCGTGCCTCGACTCCAAGGAAGATTTCATGCACTTGTTTATGTGCAAATGTAGACGAATCGCTATGGAACAGATTCTCCTCTCGTACCAACATCACTTTATCAACAAACTCCAAGAAGCTGGTGATCTCGTTAAGAAAGATCCCTCTTTAATTATTAACAACTTTAAATCTCTTCCTTGTTGGTCCTTTTCTTCTTCAAATTGGACTTCATATAGCCTCGTCCGTGGCTGCCTTCCAAAATCCTTTGTAGAATTTTTTGAAGAACTTTCTATTCCACGTAACTCTGCGATGAAGATTATCTCTGCTATCCACAATCACTTTATCCAAAAGATTAGAAAACGAATTTGGCTACCGCGCTCCTATGATAAATCTAAATGGGAAGACGCGATGAATATTACTCATAAACTCAAACTTTCTCGGCCTTCAAATTTGCCAAAGTCTACGTACTTACCTTTCTCAACTTTACCTCCTCCGACCCTTTCCGACGCCACACGTGACTCCGACGTTGATTATTTAAAGAACTCGTTGAAATATGGTTTGCCTTGGTTTAATCACTATTCGGGTTTTATGGGTCGTCTAACGGTGCAACTTACTAACAGCTTTAGCAGGGTGGTGTGTCGATTTTAATAATGGGCGCATTGTTCGTTGGTTTGTTTGCATAGTTGCTTCTTCTTAGGTTGGAATATATCTAGGCGGAAGATCAGGATAGTTTTAGTGTTATGCGATTTTTTCCTTTTTGAATTAATTTTATAGCTTTATTACTGTTTTGGAGACTATATAGTTTTGTTTTTAGTTAATTTTATTTTTCTTTTTGTACTTTGAAAATTTTGTTTTATTTTTGTAAGTTCGATAAATAAATTTAATAAAGATAAAGGCTACTATGCCATGTTTGCCTTGACAAGGACTGATGACGATGTCACTTGGTTATTGTAAATTGAAGATAACAATTAGGTATGTAGACACGTACAGAAAAAAGACATGTCATACCCTTATATAACTAATCCTATAACCGGACGTCCAATCCGTGTTGGTGGAGATACCTTTAATCGAATAGTTATGGAATCCCATGATTATATCAATGGAAGGCTTATCCGTAGACAAACTGCACTGCCTCCACCCCAGGAACAACCTGTATATTTAAATACAGATACAGGACGCTATATTCAACACGGTACTAGAACGTATCATAGACTGGTTGAGAGTGACTACGAGGTAGTCGAGGACTACTACCTTGTTCATTCTGAAGAGGAGGAGCTTATAGAGGAAATCATCAATGAAACACGCTATAATGAGGAAAATCTTGATGGCCAGCGGTTAACTTTCAATGATATACAACAAATCAGGGCCGCTATTCAGGCTGACCAAGATGAATATGATGATTTTATCTTACAGCAGGATACGACTAATGGGACACCTTCCTCCGGTCCTTCCGGTCGTCCACGAACTTTGGAGGACCATGCCCCGAGACTTGCAGAGCTTAATATTGAGTTGTGTAGGGAATGTCTCATGCCTGTAAGCCCGAGTGACTTAACGGACAAGTTGTGCAAGGACTGCGCTTCCTAATGGTCAGTCCTCCGGTCTTCCGGTCTTTCCAACGATTGATCCCTTAATGCCAGTTATTTTTTTTTCTACAAATGACAGGTATTTAAAGATAACAATATATAAAAAAGATTGTGAACGATACTAAGTGAGCGAATAATCAAAGAAAGATAGCCATGTCAACATCAATCGTAATAAACCAGTGTCAGAACTGTGGAGTATTCTCTGCAAAAGCGGCATATAGAGGATTATCCAGCGTGTTGTATAGACAGATTATAAAGAAGATTGGCGACGAGAGTGAACCTTTACAAGCCTTGGGACTTGCCAGGGATAAGTTGGTCCAGATTATTCGTCGGGCAAGTAATGCGGATTTTACACAATTATTCACACAAAGACTTGATATGAAAATTATGGACAGAGATTCATACGAGGATACTAGGAAGTGGCTTCTTGAACAGCTTATAGCCATTGGATGTGACAGTGGGGAAATTGCCTTATATCAGTTCTTACAGAATACATACCCAGATGGTATTGACGAACCCTTTACTACATTCTATGAGAACTATGTAAGTCATGTAAGAAATCCGATGACTAAGAACTTTGCTTCTCGAGCCTTAGGAGCTATTGGGTTAAAAGCTATGATGCTACGGATTGACTTCGAAGGACGTAAAAAAAGCGCCATGATTCTTAGGGCTTCTGAGGAAGAACTTCGCGAGATTCTTACAAAATACTATTGATCCCTACTCGTAATGCTCGACGGTCCATATGACCCTTAGAAAAGATCTGTAAAAGGACCCCGATGCCTTCTATTAATTTTTTATTATCCAAAGGGTAACTAGACTTCAGGACTTCATATCGGGAGAATAACTCCTTTACGGTCTCAGGTTTTGGAATTTCAGCCTTTGTGGTCCTATCCCGTACTTTTGCTAAGAAGTTTTGGAAGTCTGATCCCAGGGTCTTACCAGATAGTCTGTAGGCTTCCCGAAAGACGTACTTAATCCAGGTATCTGTATTCTTAGCTATAACACCGGATACGAGGAGGTGTTTTCTCTCTTTAGGTGATGGATATTCCCGAGCAAACTCGATTAGCTGGGAGGACTTTTTTGCTTCAGCTACGGCTTTCTGGCCATAGGGACTAAACTTCGATCGAACTGGGTTCAAACTCGGATCGAACGGGGATCGAACTGGGTTCAAACTTGGATCGAACAGGGATTGAACTAGGTTCAAACTCGGATCGAACGGGGATTGATCAGTGATTGAACTGAGACTAGTATCCCATCTAACCCGAATAGATAACGGATCGCTCTTGGATCTTCTAAGATCAAATACTATAAATTCGCGTTGTAGAGTAAGGTCATCGATTACTGGAGCTAGTGACTCCGATTCTTCTGTATACTGGCGGATAATCCTCTTAGTATCGGTCAAACTTCTGTGACCTCCATGTAGGGAAATATAATTCACATTTTCACGAATAGCCTTGGGAATGGTAAAGAATCTTTGGGCCACATAAATACATGAAATATTTTTGTGTCGTCCGTGTGTAAAAAATCCAGTGATGAGATCCTGGGTTTTTTTAGGCGCATCCATCAAATCCTCGAAGATTACCACAGTAGCCTGGGTGGAGTTGAAGTCCTTAACATTTGGAATCTCACTATGGGATACTGCGGTAAACAGAATTTCTTCTTCTTTGAAAAATTCACGTACGACTGCCCACTTTGGTTCATCGAGGTATCTGCCAACTAGAATTACCGCATCACATAATATGTACCTTTCGCCATCCTCCTTTGCCTTCTTGTCTCCCATTAACAAATTAATGATCATAGTTGTCTTACCCGAGTCAGAACTTCCTGCTACGGCAAGACGGAAAGGCCATGATGGAGCAAACTCATTACCTGTCTCGAGTCGGTTGTGTACTCGTCCAAATTGTATACATAAAGATCCATTTGAATTTTATTCTAACTTAGTTTAAATACGATGTCGACACCAATTGCAATTTATACTCCTTCAGAGCCTACTGGACCGCCTTTTAGGGATTTGCGTGATATGAATAATATACCATTAGTTGCGGTAATTAAGGATCTAACAGATTTTTTAACTGTTAGTGATCGCATGGTTGTTAATCGAGATGTACAAAATGCAAACCATCGTCTTAAACATGCTCTTAATTTATTAATTCATCGCTGTAGTGAAACATACGAAGAACGCGATATATTAAAAGCAGAACGTGATCGATCTCGAAAAGAACGCGATGAATTACAAGATGAACTCGAGGTTCAAACAGGTTTGTTAGGTCTTACACAAGATGAGCTAAATATCGTACAAGATACTATTACTGGTTTGGAAGCTAATTTGGCTGAATTGGAACGTGAGTTTGGTGGTATGCGGATGACTAATCGTCGTCTTCAGCAGCAATATAATCTTATGAGAGGAGAACGTAATAGAGCTATAGGTGAACGTAATAGAGCTATAGGCGAGCGTGATGCAATACGAAATCAGCTTGTATATGCCAATAATCGGGTTCTTTTTGGAATTCGGACATTGGGATGTCTTAGGAATCGACTTTTCCAACAAATAGCCGCTCTGCGTATCCAAGTACAATGGTTTCGGATTAGACAATTGAACCCTCCTCCACCTCCTCTCAACCATCCACAAAATACGATATGGCTGCCGTTGGTATAGCTGCCCCCATATTTCATGGTCAGGAAGATGAAGATCTTAATCTTTTTATTGATAACTTTTTAGGGTATATTAATACCGTTGGTATTGATCCATTGGACGATGCTGGTGCGCCTCCTGGTTGGGTGAGAGCGATGGGGGTTCTTCGTAGCTGTATGAGAGATGAAGCGGCGAGGTGGTTTGATGCAGAACTTACTGGAAAAAATTGGGAACTCTCGAATATTCGGTTAGTGGCTGCTGCAAATGGTGGAGCCGGTGCCACTCGCCGAGCATTCAGAGCTTTGGCTGTTCCTGAGGTTGCTAATGGATTACATGTTGGTACTTACTTACCCGGGTCTGATGCTGATGTATATTCAAGGATTGCAGGTAATGCGGCGGTAACTGTTGGAGATGCATTTTTCTCATCACGCGCTGATATCGTTAGATCAAATTTTAAAGTTGAAGAGCAGTGGAGGCGTGCGGGCGGACGTCCTACTCATCAACCCGTTAATGGGTTGGGAAATCATGGAGGTCCATTTAATGCTGCTGTTCAGAATCAACCGATAGTCTTACAGGGGATTCTCCTGGATCAAGCATTTATGCCTATGCGCACAAATTTTCCAACCGTCGTGGAAGAAAGACTTCAGATACGATTTAGTAACCTTTACCAGGAATAAGGCGAACCTGTTCGATCTTACTATAAGCGAGTTGAGAGGGCTGGGGATATTGTAAGATATAATCGAATTATGGTTACTGACCAGTTCTATAGAGGACTTTTGCCGGAAAACGTTATTGAAGCTTCCAGAATCGGGGCGGCACCTCTTAATATATTAATCGATAGATTGAGTGATCTTGAGCGATGAAAGGGCGAAATGTTCTATGGATTACAAAGGCGCCAGGGTATTGAAAAGGCTAAAAAAGAGGAATTGGCTGGCTATACTCATCCTGTGACTCCACACGAAGGTGCTGTAATGCAAAGGTCGACAGACGTTATTACTTAAGAACGATTACAAGAATTGCTTAAGACACAGGCCGAGGAACTTACCAAGAATTTCCAGGCGCAATTTAAACAATTACAAGCATTTAAACCACCACCGGTCTATAGACAACAGATTAAACCTGTTCGACCAAAACCACAGAGACGTGTTGTTCAGGATCATCAGGATCCTGATTGGGATGATGGTTATGTAAATCATGATGTTGGTGATGACCCTGATGCTCCTGAATGGACTAGTGAGGATGATCAACATGTTATTGATCTTATTATGGGATATGAGACGTCTAAAAGATTTCCAAAGCGACTTCAGAAGGCTAAAGATAGACGCGATGATCTGGAATTAGCCTGAGCAATGAGAAACCTCGATCTTAATGATGATGCTATGGATATTGATACTAATACCGCAAGTTTTGATGACTTGAAATTTGTTCCCGATGAGGAAGGTGGTTTTCGGATTTGTGCGGTTCGAAGTACAAAAAAAAAGTAAACTCGGATAAGGGTGTAAGTATCTCGAAACTTCTTAAATCTGTTCCAAAAAAATCAGTTAAAATGACTCCTATTAAGATTCCTGTGAAGGTTACTAGTAGTAAGTCCACACTTATAAAAGCTGTCACCAAAAATGATTCATTAAGTTTATTAAGGTCTGCAGATTTTAGGAAATTACTCCGCGAGATTCTTCGGGAAGAATTAAAGTCTGTTCGTAAAAGTACAGAGATTCCGGAAGACCTAGTTGAGGAAAAACAAGAAGAGGATATCAGGGAAGATGACCCGATGGATATTGACATAGCTCGTTTGGAGAATACTAAAGATCTTTTAGCGCTGGATGGGGAGGTCAATGGGATAGCAATTCAGTGTTTAGCAGACACCTGTGCTAACGCGTCTTTTATTCAGAGAGAAGCCGCTGAGGAATTAGGGTTGGATATCGACAAGAGTATTACACATAACATATCCAGCGCTCCGGGTTCTGGTAGGACATTCGGCATGGTAAAAGGTGTGTTAATCAAACTAACCCCTGATTGTGTAATCACTGAGAATCTCGCGGTTTTAAGCGATTACAAGCATAGGGAGATTGGATTGAGCCGAACGTGTCTGAAACGTTACAATTATGATGTCCATGAATCACGTAAACATATCGCCCTTACTTGTAATGAGAAGAATGTTTTTATCCCGATAGTTTCTGACGTGAATCGAGGAGACAAAAAATAGGGAATATTTATTTTTTATTCCCAAAATTTGCAAATTAAATCGGGAACATCCTCCTCCAACCAGTCAGCGGGTTCCCAAGTGGCTTTGGTATCTGGGTATCATTCCCACTTGACTAGATACTGGTCTTGACCCTTCCTGATGCGATGCCGGAGTATCCGCTCAGGTACAAATCTTTCGGGTTGCCCTCTTATCACAAAGTCAGGTGGGGGATATTCATTTTCTGGAACAATCTGCAACTCTTTTCGGGTGTACGCACATCTGGATACACCTAGACGCCCGTGTGGCCCATCAAGAAGATACGTAGGAGGCTGTTCGCACTGGTAAAAAAATGATTTATCCTACACATATCTTACACATATTGGGTACTCAAAATGTAGAAAATCATACACAAATAATACACATATCATACACATATCAGGTACTAATATATATATCATACATATATCAGGTACCTGATAGGTATACTATATATATAAGTACCCGATATGTGTATGATATGTGTATTATTTGTGTATGATTTTCTACATTTTGAGTACCCGATATATGTAAGATATGTGTAGGATGTGTAGGATAGACCATTTTTTTACCAGTGTCGGGTGAGAGGATCATTTTTTTGATGACACGGATATTGGGATTCCATCTTATGTCTCCTGTATGAAATTTTCCATGAAGTTTATTACCGAGTACTGAGATAGGTTCATCTAACTTTACTTGGACACGCGTTCCTTCAGAAAGAAGTTCCGTCTTTTTTGACACTTTGGGTGACCCAGTCAGAATGTCTGGGGGATTTCTTTGCCAGAGTTTATCTATTTTATTAACTACATCATGGAAATCTTCTGACCATTCCACGGATGTCACCCCGGTCTTCAACTCCTGTGCCACCATTCGTTTGAGAAGAGGTTCTTGAATAGCTTGGATAGCTCGTTCAGCGTATGATTGCTGTTTATGTCTTCCTGGTTCTCCGAACCTCATCATCACCCCTAGGCTGTTCAGGAAAAAATCACGTACCTGATCATTGGTGAATTCTGATCCAGAGTCTGTCTCTATTCGATGTGTTGGTGGCTTAATGCGATTTCTTCTGTAGATTTTGACAAATCCATTGAGAACCCTATTTGCGGTTTTATCCTTTAGGAGTTCTGCGTCAACTCGTTTACTCGCGACTTCTACCACTACGAGGAAATAGTGGAATCCTTTGGGGTCGACTGGCATCTCTGCGAGATCTGCCTGATGCGTCGCATTTGGTTTCCATACAACTACTCGTGGACGCTCTGATGACTTTTCCTTTAGGGGCTTTTTGTATAGATTGTAGTGCTCCTCACCTTTTAGAATTCGTGCTGGTACTCCGGAGAGATTGTAGTATTTGTAATAATTCTCTAAATGCGACATATTATGACAAATTAAAGGAAAGATTTCGGACTTCAAATCTTAAGATGACACGATTTTACTGCCTAAAGTGTAAGAAAGAAACCGAGACTGCTAGTGAAATACAAGATATAACCACAAATGGGCGTTACCGGCTGCATGGTGATTGCACAGTTTGTGGTATGCACAAGAATACTTTTACTGGGATAGACTGGGTTATCAAAAAGAAAACTAAGGAGAAGAAAAAAGAAACCGCGGCTAAAAGACATCAGACGGCGTACAATCGGCAATGCAAAAAACTTAAGCAGAAAATTTTAGAGGCCGATGATGCGTGTAAACAGTGTATTGATAAATGCCTTAAGGAGGCAAAAAAGAGGAAGACGGATTAGTACTGCCTTCTAAAAGTATTCTTCATCATCTGAGTCATCGAGAGATATCTCTCCATCATCTGATTCATCATCCGAGTCATCAAGAGTGCGACCTTCCTTAAGCAATTGGATGTTGTACGTTATTTGAGTCCATTTCTCCCAGTCGGACTCTTGCGTTATAAAGCCGCATCTGAGGAGTGCTCTTTCTATTACTACCATCCCTGCAAACCTGGTGTATTTTTTCTGATCGGCTTCATTGAAATTGTCAATGGCTTCCTTGTAGTAGTCTACTGCCTGTTTGTATACCTCTTCGGCTTCTTTATGCCGCTTCCACAACTCGGCTTTACAACAGTTATACCAGAGTCTGTTTATCTTGAGATGTTTTCCGAATTCTTTGATCGGAAGGTTTCTGACCATTTCTCTTACTATGTCTGGGTCGTTGAGAGGCGATGCCCGCATTTGGATCCATTTACGGATTCCATAGATGTCTACAAGATCAAGTCCGAGGTCTTCGGCAAGAGAAGTGGCGGCGTGTAAGTTTATCATTGTATGTTACTTATAGTTACCTAATCTTCAATTGCCGAATGTATTTTTTCCAAAGATCCGCGCTCCTACCCGGTTATCCTCCTGCGGTTCTACAGACCTTCTAGGGATTATACTTGCATGTCAGAGTAATATGTTTACCTGAGTATGTTAGAAGTGCAGATTACCCGCTTACTTGCTCACTGCGTTCGCTTTACATAAAAGTAATCAACCCGCTAACCGAAGATATAAACCTACCCGCTGACCTACCTGTTATCAGTTCGAAAAGCCGATTGGAGGCTAAGAAATGTGGGACAGATTTTTTGGGACAGACGGGACCGATGGGACGCATTTTGGGGGGTAAAAATAAAACTTTTTCTGGGGGATGTCCTTTCCTATATTTCTGAAATATCTGTCCCATTTGTCCCATCTGCCCCCCCCCTCTTATTCTCTCTTCTTTTGCTTCCTTTTCTATTGTTTTCTGGTTTTTGGTTATATATTTATGGGACAGATATGGGGACAGATATGGACAGATATATGGGGAGTCATACCCCCACGGAAGGGGGATGTAGGTACTGCGAGGCCGTGGCTGAGGTGGGGTGAGCGCTAGCGAGACACACTACCAGCCCGACGACTTTGGAGAATATCGAATATGTGGCGTCCCAGGTCAGAATGAATACCAACGATTTCAAATGAACATCCCAAATGAACATTGCAAATAAACTGAACGTAGTTAGCGAAGTGGTTTGTTCCCAGCTATTTTACTTATTGATATAAGCCAAGTGTGACCTTTGGGTCACGGTCTCATAGTTAAGTTTTTATTATTATCCGCTGATCCTATCATATTGTGCATATCCGCCGATCTGCAGATTTTGGACCCTATTTAGGAATTCATGTGCGACAAATTTTCAAATTTTATTGGTCAATAAACGTGTTGATCCTCGTCTAAATACCTAAGAATACCTCGTAAACACCTCAAAACACCCTAATAAAAAAAAAATACCCATTAGATTTGGCAAAAACCCATTGGATTCTGAAGGTGAAGAAAATGATAAAGCTGTGTGATTATAAGTCAAAACTTTTATTGAAAATAACTTACAAATATCTCTTTTCATAGAGTTTAACGAAGAAGAACTGCATTTATACATTTTATAAGAGCTGGACGCGTTTTGTTTGTAAAGTTTTATATAGTTACGGTACTAGTATTTAAAAACCAGCTTTTTCTAATAGTAAATATGAAACTAATTAATTATATAGTCAAATTTATTAACTTTTTATTCATCAACAGCCGTTCACTCTTTTACCCATCAGCATGATAACGGTTCCTCATACTCCTCCCCATACTCCTCCACCAAGTAACTTCTTTCTGTGTTCCACTTGTGGAAGACAATTCAAAAGTTCGCGAGGCTTAACACAACACACTAGGGTAATTAAAAAATATAATCAACGCCAAGGTCTTGATGATGTGCCTGCTAATACAATTTCCGAATTTAAAGAAATTTTGGTGATGGAGATACACAAAAAATTGGTTTTAAATTTTAGGTCTATGGGAAAGAAGTTGGTATCTATACCATGTCCTGAAAGTATTTTTTTTTCCATTTTTTCCGGGCATATTCATTATTATTCTAAAGCAAAAGGAAATTACAAATGTATCTTTCATGGTGATAGTGCATATCAAATTTTAAGTGAAATTTTGAATTCTGATCAATGGGGAAAAAAAGGTTATTCGCAAAAACAAGAAACGTATATTGTATGTTTGAATCCTACTCCGTGGAATTCTAATTCACATGATCAATCAGAAGAAATAGATCCTCTTGAGCAATTGATTCATCAACAATCTAAAAATTACAAGAAAACTAGGCGGCCAAAATTTTCGCGTGGAGAAATTTTAGTGGAATGGAAAAAACGTGTATCAAGAGAAATTAACGGAAATTTATGTACAGCAGGGTATATATATTTCAATTTTTATATTTCACAATCCTTTGTATTATAGTTATAGACATATAGTATTTACTCTATCACTTATTAGAGTAAAAAAAAAAAAAAAAAAATTGAAATTGGTAAAACACGTTAATAAAAATTTATTGCAATATATTAATTAACTACAATAACTAACCAAATACAAAAATGCGCCTAAATAAATAAAAGTATTTATTAAATAAAATTAATTAATAAAATATAATTGTTCTTTTTATTTAATGCGAATTCTCTTAACTTTTGGAGATTTGGATAATACATTGTAATTAAAATAAAGTGATCTATTTTCATATTCTATTATCTCCTGTATTGCGGATTTTCGTTTAAGCAAATCACCACCATTTTTGAGTGTTTTACGAAAAAAAGTAGAGACTTGATTATGGTTCTTTTTCTCAACAGCAGAACAAGAAAATGCTTTAAAACCCCATCTTTTATGCTTTTCTAAAAGTTCCCACCCGTGATAAACCAATGCATGCATATAAGGGGTTATCTGATTTGGCATATATAATCCTCGAACATATATTTTTGGACGAGAAGGATTTCCTTGTGATGGAGTGAGAAACAGAGATAACCACTCAAGAGATTGCTGCTTTAATTGTGCTGGATCTGTATTTTTATTTCGGAGGGCACAATACAATTCATAAAATCCATCCCAAAGCTTACGAATTAATTCTGCACGAGAAGGTTTGAAGAGTAATTTTAAATTAAAAAACTGCAAAACAGTTTTTTTGTCATCTCCCATAAGAGATGTATATTTCCAAATGTGAGATTTTTCATCTTCCCAGAAGTGAAAAGACACTTTTAATCTTTGCATTTCACCCAAAATAACACTTCGTGTCAGATCATTAAACAAACCATTTTCTTGGATTTCTGCAAGCATCAATTCCCAGAGTCTATCAGTAATTCGTAAGAGAGCATGTAATTCATCAAAGATTATGTTTTCTATTGGAATCATACTAAAGAGAGGAGGATTAATATGTCCGTTGATTTCATTATAGTTTGTTATAAGTTGATCTATACTTTTTTCAATACACCAATTTTTATTCAAATCTCCAATTTGATTCTTTGAACAACAGCACCAGGGGCAAAAATAGTTTGCAGTAGGGCCATTTAATCCAAGACAAATAGCCAAAAATTTCCAATCGGAACTGAAGTATAGTTCAAATTTCCACAAAATTCCTGAGACTTCTAACCCATTTTCTTTGAATGATTTTAGTTCATTAATAAAGAGACTTAACATAAATTTAAGCGTATCATATTTTTCAGTACCAGGATATAACGCCACAGTGTAATGATAATCTGCATGGTGATGTCGATTTTCATGGTTTAAAATCATAAATGTCACCATGACATGTTTGATCTTCCGTCCAACGTTTCTACCATCTCCAGAAACACGCAGATGTATAATTGGATCTGATGATTTTAAGATCTGCTGTTTTTGCAATTGAGGAATTAGATAGACCAAAATATCTTTTGCACTACGACGAATTCCTAATCCCATAGTATTAATAACTTCTTGTACAATCTCAGGGTTCGTAATATCTGGTTCTTGAGATGTAATATTATTTAATTCATTTTTATCTTTCATATTCACCAACGAAAATTTAATTATTTTATTCATATGTTTGGTAATTGCAATTTGCTCATTAGAAACAGTATTTTCACGTGGTAAATGATGCTTGCAGCAGCTAAATCTCGATAAGAATCTCTTGGTATTTGTCCTTGATCTATAGCTTTCACTATAGATTGAAGTTGATGACCTTTTTCCATTTGATTTTCACCTTCTTCATAATCTAATTGAAAATCCAGTTTATTAACTGAAAATTCAACTGATTTTAATACAATTTCGTCAGATTGGTGATAAACTCCTTTGATATCATTATTAAAACTAGCCCGCACTTTTGATGCAATTTTTTTTGCACGTTTTTCAAGCGTTGATGAAGTACAATTGATGGCTGGTTTAATTAAATTGCCTCTTTTCCTGGATTCACGTGCTTTTTTTACACTTTTTAATTGTAATCCAAACACAAGAGGACCTGAAAGAGTAGCTTTTGTTTCTGGTTTTAAAGCCTGAAAAATGCAAGGAATAATACCTGCAATTAATTAATAATTAGTATTATATAGTAAAAAATTTATATAGTACATACTCTCTCATAATTATATGCTGCATCAGATGGAGATTTGCTCAAAAAAACAACATATTGAAAGTTGGAGCCATATTTAATACGAAATTGTGGTATTTCATTAATATAATCAATTTCACAACGAATAGTCTTCTTTTTGGATGCACGTCCCCAAGTTGTTTCTACAATATAACCATGTGGAATCTTATATTGTTGAACTGGTCTTTTTTTTCATTTGTTGTTGCTGGTACTACTACAAATTACTGAATCTTGTAGACTCTTTGGTCCAGTTTGAGTTCCATTAGGATAAACACCTTCTTTTATAATTACATAGTTGAAGCTACGTTTAGTGACTTTATTTACACGTTCACGATACAAAATATTATTGTTTATTGGATAAGTGGAAACTTCTTCAATTTGAAATTCGTCAATATTTTCTTGGTCAGTAATATTTTCTCTATCGGATATTATTTCCATTGTTGAAAATAAGATTTTTTTCAATTATTAGTGATAATCTTCACGTGTTTATTTATATGGTTCACGGGTTTATTTATATGGTTTACGTGTTTAATTTCCCAAATTATAAACCTGGTACTGATCGTCATTAGATGACCATATATATGGTGCATTCCTTCCATTCTGCAGATCGGCGGATATGGTATTCGAAAAATTATTATAGCTAGTCTTTTTTAAAAAATTGGGAGAGTTATTGCATATTATTTTTTGATCATTAGTACTAGTAAAAATGCATTCATATCCTTCAGTCGCAAGTAAACCCACTATCAATAAAGAATATGTTTTAACACGATTTTAAAGTTTTGATATGTACTTTTATTATTAGTTATACCATCAAGTGACTGAACATGTGCCCTTTGGGCAGGGTTGTGGTAGTACACCTGTACTAGCAAAATTCTAGTACGTACTGTACTAGCAAAAATTTCGTACAAGTACTAAGTATACTGTACTAATACAATTATTACTTTTTAGGATATAATTTAACCATTTTAGGTAGATATCATGTGATTAATATTGTTTATATTTATAAAATTAACCAATAAAATTTATTAATAGTATGTACTAAAATTGTATTTGTACTAAATTTTCAAGTACAAGTACAGTACTTAGTACTGTACTATACTGTACTAGTACTGTACTAGTACAATTCCCAACCCTGCCTTTGGGCAGTCTACGACTGAATAGAAAATTATACATTCGATTTAATCCTGTTTGTCAACGTTATCACCATATCTGTTTCAATTAGATTACTTGAAGTAAGGCAATCGTGACCTACGGGTCACGGTCTTGTTGTTTCCATTTATATTCTTATCCGCAGTGGATATCCGTCGTCCACTAGTATTCTTCTCCGCAGTCGATCCACTGAGAAGTGTATTATTAATCTCGTGTGCAGAGTGTCTAGTATTTTTTTATTATTATATTAGCTATAGCATCTCACAAATTGGCAAGTAATAAAGCACATCTCTGGTTTCGCCTAAATATCCAAAGGGCTTCTCCTATTAAACGAAAAAAATGATGACATAGTTTTGGTTTTGTTTTTCCTCTTTTTATACGATATATCGCTATTATGGCATATGTCTTTATAGTTATGTGATTATGGACTCACAAAATATCTAATTAATACAAAAAATAGTTGGATATCTGTAATAATGCACCTTTTATTAAAGCTGAGATAATTATCTTGAGTAAAAAATATAAAAAAAAAAGTCGTGCCACATCCTGGTACATTTTGATAAATTCTATATAAAAACTATGGTTTTCTTAAGTGGTACTTCGCAATGATGTGTAGAAAAATGGAATCTACAGATACCTAATATTGCGTAACAGGTTGTAGAGACTTTTTTACGTTTCGTATATACTGTTAGGAATAAGGTTGCTTGCCGAAACCTAGGTGTTTAGGCAAGATGGCGTTTCGCCGAAAAGCGAAATTCTGCCGAAACTATATTAAAGTTATATTAAAATTGGCGAAACTTTGGAGAAAGGCGAAACTGCCGAAACTTATTATAAATGCCGAAACTGCTGAAACTCTGCCGAAACTATAATAAATCTATAGTAAAATTTTGATGAAACTAATCGTAGGATTTTGAAGAGGTTTAGACAAGCAACCTTAGTTAGGAACAAGTGAGACCACCAAAGGTGCGTTCTAAGACCTCCTTACTTTTTGTATATATTTTGTTTATTGTAGCATTGCCTATAGGATGTATCCTTGTTTAGTATTAAACGTAACTTAGTTGTGTAAGAATAAAGATTACTGAGCGCATTTATATCACCAGCACTTAAACTATCCCGTTGACCTGAGTTGTAAGAAAATGTTATTATGCGAAGTAGTATAAATAAATAGAAAGAGTCATATGCAAACCTATTTTAGCATTTATTTTTTGTTTTGAAGTCATATCTGGACCTAGAGGGTAATGCATAATAGATTTGGGATCATACGGACCATAACAGACAGTATCCGATGCTGGCCGTTTCTTATAATTTTTGGTATTGCTTCTAACTTTCAAAAATTGATCCCGATCTGGACGACAGTGCTCATGATGAAATCCGAGCACATGCATCAGTTCATGCATAGAACTGCCTATAAGATATGGCCACTTCTTTTATCCATAGAAACATATAATTCCTGTATAATTGCGAAATGAAATAAAAATGGGAGACAACAAATGGTATATTGACAGAATATAAAATTAATAAATCTGAACCTGTTTGCCTTCCTTCCTACCCACGTAGGAAGCAAATCTCCCTCCATCAATAATTTTGATGTAATCACTTTTGTCTGTTATCTCTATGAATCTTATGATAGATACTTTGGCGATCCTTTTCATTGCTTCCTTTATAATGTCTTTAAGTTCTTCAGATACATTATCATTGAAAATATACGGAATGATTCCACATTCCCATAGTTTTTCCTCTTCATTGGTACAAACATCAGAAAACAAAATATCAGTTTCTTCTTCAACAAGAGCCGTACAAAATTCATCATCTTGTATTGAACTGATTTCTAATATTTTAAAGATAATCGGTAAATACAAAAAATATTATAATGAATAGTAACGATAGTTAACCTGAAAGGAAATAGAATATTTACTTCGGCTAGAATGATCCTAGGATATTATCTTCGTCAGGAGGTCTGATATTTATTGACTTCGATGATAAACAGTATGCGATTATCCGTCCTTGCAATATATTAAAAGAATGTTAACAAAAACAAACTTATTCCTATCTCACAGGAAATGTATTTTTGACAGTATAAAGAGATGAAGTAGCAAATTTTTTTCCTTTTACGAATAATATATGTGGACTTTTACTTACTCTATTACTGATGTTTATTGTAGATGATCTCGAAATATATTACGTCTACGCTTTTTATGCTGAAAGATTTGAGTGTAGATGCAACACAGTTCAAGTACGCCTATAAATGCTACAGGATAGCAAGTAATATTCTTCCTTTGGTTCTATCCGAACTGAACATTGCATAACTTTGTGGAATAACATTTCGTAAATATAAAACCAAGACTCGTCAATTCATTTAACCACTCATTCATGTAAAAATACCGTAGCAATAAGTTATGTGTAACCTACACTTTAGCCAAACTAGTATAATAATAGATATCCAATCATCAACTATCTTTGGTCGTACAAAATCGAATCACAATAAGAGCATTCGACATATTTACCCATATTCCACGTAAAAAAAAATCACGCATGGAATAATTATTTCTCCTATAAATGAATTCAAGTCTAGTGACGAAGACTTCGTAAAGAGTGAAAGAACACGTCTTCTCAAATAGGAGCCAAAAATATATATAGTATTTCCACTGAAAATACGAAATGTCTAAATAACATATGGGTAATTTTTATATCAAGATTTTTTCGTTTGTCATTACCCTATCGATATTTAACTAACAAATACAATATCTAGTTATTTAGTGATATTATTTGGATCATTCTTACTGAATCGAAGAAAATCACATTGAGAAGGATAATACTGCATCGAAGATATGCAACTCGAGCTAATGATTGAGAACAGTTATTAGTCGTTCGATGTGTTTTTGGGTAATACTCTATGTAAACATTCAAATTATATCTCAAATGAGAACGAAAACAAAAATATCGAGAAATATCCATACTATTGTTGGAATAGAGACGAGCTCTGTTGATCACGTAACCAAGGTTCTTGACTAATTAATTTGTATTAGAGAGGGAAAGCAGCATCAAATTATATTGGTTTTCCTTTCAGGTTAATATCGCATTTTACTCTACCTCGTACCTGAGCGTCTTGCCGCTCAACCACGCTCAAATGTTTTAGGAAATGTCTGGAGGGCATTACTTCGTAATGTGTTCCTAATACTGGGTAACGTTTTTACTATTCACATACATTATTAATTACGTAGATGAATAATAGACTAATGCTACAAAAAATTCTCCATGATTTTTCGAGGAATGAGGAAAATTATGGAGGGGTAGTGTGTTTATGTTCAATATAAGATACTATGCGATATTAAAAATTGAAAAATATCGCTTTCAAGAATGAATACGAAATCAATAATAATGTCTTCCTCTCTATTCTTAGAAGTTGATTCATGTTCGAATGAAATTAGACACTGTGTATCTCACGTATAGATTACCGAGATCACCAGAGTAGTATATCTGTCGAAACAAACATAATTATTTTTTCTCTAAACTCTCTGGTATAGAAACGTGATCAGGTATGTTAAGCTACTTGTTCGTTAATAGATAATATATGGAAAGAAATATTTCACATAATGTAACGAAGCTTTCTAATAATCGACAGAAATACATTCGTGCATTTTTTGTTTGAAATCATCTACTTCGTAGGCATGCCTAGAGTATTTTTAATGTATATATCAGAAGATTGGATTTGCATAAAGATCACTAGTCTGTTGTTATGCAAAATATTATCTCACATACTGTTATTTATCCTCCATATGATACATTACAACACAGAAATAGGAAAGGCGCCAGTTTATCGGTAACAGTAATCAGCACACATGCCTATATGGTTCTGCCTGTTATACTAGTCCTTCTGAAGAACTTTGTGGACTTCACATACCGTGTATCACTATTCACTAGTGATGTTAAATGAAATATCCTTATTTTCGACAACATCAAGCATATCTGAGGAAACAGTTTAGCTATAATTTTACTGCTTCTGTCTCACATCAATCGGTAGAAACATGATGAGCGTGTTATGGTATATCTAAGTAACACTAACTGATGCCGTTAATTTCTGAAAGAATTCCTTCCAGGTAAAAAATGCACATATGTGTACGCAAACTAACTTAAGAGACGTGATCAAAGATTTGGATTTACAATCTACAATGTGTTAGTTTTTTCGATGAATCATGGCTGATGAAATTACGGCAGATACAATTATAATACTTGTGTTACCTTTAATTTCATACTAATTTCTGAGATCAAGTCCTCATCGTCAACTAAACAATTTTCTTGTTAGCTATTCATATCAAGAAAGATGTATACATGTGATAAAATCAAAAAACTCTACAAGTATTTCAAATCTGGAACTATTGATCTTTATTTAACGGAGCTTCTCTACTATATGTAGGATTTTAAAAATGTTTAGGGCATTGCGAAGCAACGTGACATGTTTTTTGAGTATTCTATTATCAAATACACCGGGATACTAAATACGACTATACGTAGTACTGTCTGTTAGTAAAGATTGGCATTATCCTTCTGATCTGTCTACTATACAATTCATACAAGTTGGATTGCTTATATATATAGCTCATAGCAATCATTATCAAAACTACTCAGTGTATTCCAATTATTAATAATAAATTAGTGATACTGGCCAAAGCCACATTTTAGAATATATGTCGTGTCCATCTATTGATATGAGATAACAACTTACCGATCATGTTCAGATACATTAACGTGTGAAAATCATATTTTATTCCAATTAAGTTCTCCGTAGTTACCAAAAAATTTCACGGTTTTGTATCAAGCATATACTCCTCCTGTCATCTTGAAATCCCTCAGAAAATGTTAGTCCTGAAGTCGTATTCCTTACGTAAAAACTCAATGAGATGTATTGTTTTCCTTAATCTTCTCCATCAACATAAGAGACTTACTTTCGATTATTGCTATCACCGATGGCGTAGTAACATAATTCAAAATTTAAAAAATTCGTAATACAAGTTTTTGTGTCATAGAGTTACCCCAGTTATACTGCATTCTTGTACTACATGTTATACGAGTTCGAAATAAGGCAACTGTGACCCCTGGGTCACGATCTCACAACTGGGCAATTTTTGTATTACAAGACATGGCGTAAAAATAATTCAATTTGAAAAATTTGTGTGAGAACCAAACTGAATCAGTTAACCTTACCAGATGATGTTAAAAAAATGAAGCTGAGTTGTAAAAGAATTTGAATAATATAAGTGGTCGATTTTTTTGGAGGAAGTAGGTAGAATGATCATATGTAGCTGAAGCAGATTATTGTTATTTCATAACTCAGGAGTCAACTAAAAAGAATAACTTTTCCGCAATATTTATTGTAAAACGGTATTATGGATAACAGATTGTAGTATGTGGTCCACGAAGCAGTGTTCGGCAAATGACTTGAAATGAACAAATGACTCAAATGACAAGTCATTTGTCATTTGTCATTTGCAACTCAAATGACCTGTCATTTAATTCATTTGAAAAATATTAAATATTCTGAGAATTTTTATTAATTATTTTGTTTATTTTAATTAAGAAAACAAAAATATTAAAACAAAATTGGTTTAATATATATAATCAAAAAAGTTCCAATAGTAGTAAAGATTTTTTAATCACGTGATTTTGTTATTATTTTACAGGTTATTATTTGTTAATAATATTATTATAGACAGGATTATTTCACTTATAATTATTTCACTAATGATCATTTTATCCACACAGATAAAAGTTAATTGATTTTGCAATAAAATATTTAATTGTAACACATGTAGTGGATCCCATTTTTCACCATTTTTATATATAATTGTTGTCTTTATTTAATCATAAGATGGCCATAATATTTATTTATGCATATAATTATATAATAAAATTATATATAATAAATAACATATCAGATATTATCACTTTAATAATTATGGTTGTGTTATTTATTATTTTCAGATTACAGTAAAAAATAAATAATTTGGTGAAATTGATTCTGTTTGTGATTATTTCGATTACGTCCTTCCTTTTTTGTACATCACGTGATTATAAATTGTCCAATAATCTTTAAATATTTTAATGACAAATGACCAAATGACAAAGGACGCAAATGACAGTCAAATGATACCCAATCATTTGGCATTTGTCATTTCGCGAATAATTCAAATGCCAAATGCCAAATGATGGGGTGTCATTTGACCAAATGACTCCTAATCTGAAAAATGGTCAAATGACCAGGTCATTTCCGAACACTGCCATGAAGTGTTTTTTACGTTGAATGATGTTCATGAAGCGAATCCCTTTTGGGATTTATATCTTTGATCTGTGCAATAAATACTTCCAGAGAAAGGAGCACATTTTTTATCCATGTAATGTTTTAATTGTTTGGAGAACATAATTATAGTTTAAACTCAGGATCAATAAGTAGTAAGTTGAATTAACAATGAAGATCATGTTATTGCGAAAAAATACACATGTAAGTATTTTACTCTAACATTTATTTAATTATATTGTGACAAAACTCGTACACCTTTCGAATATTAGGTTTAAGTCGACATTAGAACGGAGTTCCCTAAAGAAATTGATTGTAACGAAGCAATTATGTGGTATACGATGTAGCTATTATTTATTATATTCTGAAGGGACATCAGCAATAGCAGACAATAATAATTACAGAGGGACTATTTTTATCAGCTAATGAATGCAGTGTATACTGTGCTTAATTGCTAAATAATATCGTACATTCTCTTCGAAGGTATGTCATTAACTTTGCATCTATATTTACAATCACGTAATAGCATTTCAACTTGTAATTGTTTCTGTTAATAGGTCCAATATTAATGATGTTATGTATGAAGATATCTGTCCGCAAATGCCACACAAGTATTTTTTATTACTAGTAGCAGTATTTATTGTTCTTATCCTGTGTTGTAATCCAGAGAAAGGCTGATGCTAACATTATATACAAAGTTATTGCATGTCATTCCTTTCTTGAACTGTTTTCTTGCTTATTTTATATTGTATGTACGTTGAAGTAAGAATTAAAATATGACGGTATCGTATTCTTATTATTATAACTAGTGATATTTAGTATAACGATTAAACTTGTTTCACATATGAGCGAAATTATTGTTATTATATTAGTAAGTCACGAGATACAATAGGTTGTGGCCCAGTTACCTGAATCATATTATCTTATCTCTGATAATGACTATAGGTGAAAATGAAAAATAGACTAACATTAAAACAATTTCCCATCTCAAATGATGATTTCGCTCGGATTGCAGCTATGTAACATTCCAAGCATATTTTTTCATCTGGTGTTATGATTGCCAGTATGCATAATTTATGTAACCATCAGTTAGTAGTTTTTTTAATGACGAAAAAAAATAAAATTAAACAAAAAAAAATCCTTAGTATGAAATCAAGCTGCGCAGCGTGTCCTTTGGACTGATTTCTTCTCGTATGTTTGATGTTTCTTGTCATAGAAGTTTGTCCTTCATAATTTTCCTCGTTCCTCGAAAAATCATAAAGATTTTTTTTGTATACATTTCCTAATAATCTTCTACAGTAAAGACCACAGTAATAACATGAGAGCCTTACTGCTCAACCACGCAATAGTCTTAGGAAATGCCTAGAGGGTATACTTCGTAATGTGTTTCTAGAGGAGGTTCTAGGAACCTAGGTTCATAGTCTCAAAGATGGGGTTTACCACATTGGACTTGAGGAACTCAAGGCAGTTTAACTGGTCGAGGTAGATGGGTATATTTCGCCTAGTTATTACTGTAAAGATCGGACAATTTCAAGATCATTGGATATCGGGACTAGTTGGTAAAATTTTAGTAGTTATTTTAGTTATACATTTCGCATATATCGTTTTCGTTTTACATTTCGCATATATCGTTTTCGTTATACATTTCATTATAATATTTTCGTCATACAATTCGTTGTCCATAGTTTAGTCAATTCTATAACTGTTATACCGGTCACTTACAGTTTAGTATTGGCAAAGTTACGGTCAGCTTCTTGGCAAAGGCGCCTTGTTAAAAAGCTTATATTTATGTTAAAATAAACGAATTTTGTGATAGTTTATACCTAGGTATTTTTGTGCCCTTTGGGTAGTCTCCGACTGATCGAAATAAATATCAATTTTTTTTTGACTATAAATATTCGGATTATCATTACATGTTTTATTGTTTTATCTATGTAGATTTCACGGGAAGTTTCACAATACTGAAAAAATAATTTGTACTACATGTGTTATACAGTATACCCTACTATTTTTGTTGTTACACTAATTTTTGTGAACGAATAAGATAGCTGACACTCCTGTTAATCACGACATTTATTGAATTTTTACGATATATAAATATTTGTCTTTATTTCGTGATGGTAAAAGAAGTCCAGATTTTATTTTTATTATATTAAAGAATGCAGTTATTCAAAAATCATCAAGTAACCTTTTCTTCATTTTAGAGTCTACTGAAAAACTAAAATAATACACTTACTATACCACATTCCGAAGGAATACCCTCTAGGCAATTATGAAGATATACATTTGGTCTTGATGAATACAATTATTATTTTTTTTGTTTTCTGGGATCTACTATTTGGAAAGTATAAGATATTAATCCTCTTTATGAGGAAGTCTGCTGACCATGCGTAAAAATTCTGGATTCCGGAGAAGACAAACTTGTATGGAGAGAATCTCTGAAGAATCCTTCCAGGTAAAAAATTGATGCACATATGTGTACGCAAAACTAACTTAAGAGATGTGATCAAAGTTTAATTACTATCTACAATGTGTTATTCACATGACAAACATGTGCAACACAGTTTTTTTCACATACTAGATGTTCCTCTTTATTTTTGGAAAAGACTTTCATGATTAATAAATTATAAGTATGGTATTGTTGGACTCGTTTCGCAAACTTCATTTATCATTATTGAATTCTTATTTTTTGTATTAACCGACTTTGATGGCGACTATAGTAGGACCAGAGACATCTAACACACCTTATTTTACACTAATTACCACTCTTGACCCTGATGACCTTGCAAAGGCTTCTACACTTCTCTTATCAGCAGTTGAGGCCCGACCAAAATTAACACAAGCGTTCCGCTTGGAAGTTAAATTTTTGCAAGAGAATGCTCAGTTTCAGATATGTCTCGATCCTGTGCTGTGGTATGATGTCTATCTTCGGGTCAATCCAAGACTTGATGAAGCAGTTAGGATAGCAAGAGAGTACGTTACTTCCATTCGGACCCAAATTTTACCTGAAGAAGATGGGCCGTTTGTAGTAGAATACGACGAAATTGAGAAAGATAAGGCATTCATCCCATGCAACAAAATATATCTCATAATAAATCCCAATGTGGTGAGTGTTTTGTTTCTGTTTCGTCCGAAGGGCAAGATGTCCATAGGCTACGGTTTTGTGGTTCTAGGGTTTATCCCTCTTACTCTTTATCCCATAATATTCATCCATCCAATGGTCTCCCTACAGAATTTGACCATCCAGAGTTTATATGCAAGGGGAACGTAACGACTCATGACGGCCGGAAAACAACTTGCGATTACTATTTTGCTTCAAAGCTTATCGTTCGAGAACTTTTGATAGACAATTATATCATATTGTTGTGACGAGAACCCATCAGAGAATTGCTGTTACTGCCCCGTCCTAATAGAAATAAAGCTAACTATAATCACTGACAACGAGGGGTTAGTACAACGAAGCGAGTTCTGGAGGGACCTGATAGAACAACGGCAACGCTTGAATTTTCATTCTATAGCAGTCAATTATGGCCGATGGGAGACAGGTCAATCTCGGGATAAGTATGCACAAGCATGCCATGCACATGTTCATTTACTGTTTGACAGAGAAGCTTGGGAAGGTGTGAAGGGAATAGTTACGAATAAAATCACGTTATCAAAGCTAAACACCAGAAACTATCCTGGACCAAACTACCTGCTTAAGGATTGCACAGAACTAGAACAACAACGTTTACAGTTAGCGGAACACCAATATATGCTAGCTAGTATAACCAAACTTTCCGTATCTGTCGAAAATAGTAATAAATCTCTCATTGATGCCATTTCTTCACTTACTGTTGCAATCAATTCACTTAATAGACTAGTTGAGGACAAGGATAAAAAAGAGTATTATAATCAGTAGTTATTTACGAAACGGTTTTCATGTATAATAAACGACATATTTTGACATTTGTTGTATAATATATTTTTTAGGAGAATCATTTAAGTACAAATAATCCCATTCTCATTTGAGACTTTTTTACATAATAGATTTTGCTCTTCAAGCCTATGAACAGAGCGTCTTATCGCTCTACCCTGCAAAGGTCTTAGGAAATGTGTTCCTAATCCTAAAGCCTCCTCTGGAACACATTACTTCGTACTATCCTCTAGGTAATTCCTAAGACCTGCGTGGTCTTTACTGTAGAAGATTATTAGGAAATGTATAAAAAAAAATCTTTATGATTTTTCGAGGAACGAGGAAAATTATGAAGGACTGATGTGCTGATAGCGGATTAATCATTAAAAATGCATTTATATTACACTTATTGTCTCCTTCAGCCACGAGTAAACCACTATTAATAAGAATATATTTTAACTCGATTTAAAGTTTCTACACGATACATCTTGTTTACAAAAATACTCAATTACAATGTAATTCTGTTTGTTCATTTACGCCTTCAGGTATTCTTTTCCACAGTTGATATCCGCATACTTTCTTTTCTGTTTCAATGAAGTAAGGCAATCGTGACCCATGGGTCACAGTCTTATAGTTTGACTTATATTCTCCTCCGCAGTTGATCCTACTACGCATCATATCATGAAGATCACTACCCTTGCCTAAATGCTAGTCTATAATTAGGATCGTTATCTTATTAGACACAGTAATCAACAAATAATTTGGCGTATAACCAGTTTTTCGTGAGAAAAGTTAAATTGAATAAAATGGATATAAATAAAAAGTTTATTAAACATGGGTCTTCCTATGTACGAAGAAATGGACACGATTACTCTCAACGGTATTGTTAAGGACCTAGGTATTGGTAGTCTTTTCAAGACTGTCATAAATAAGAATGAAAGCATTTACGATCTTAAAAAAGCAATCCTGTGGGAGTTAAGACCGATGTATCAAGATATTGCAGCTATTGGCATTCAAATATGGACTGTGCGAATCCCCAAAAATGATACGAGATTCGAGAGACTCAAGAATGATGATGAAACTGTTGAGAACTTACTTGGCGGAGAACATATACGATATGCTATATCAAAAATTAAGGAGCATTTTAGCAATCTAAACGAAGATGATATCCATATGGTTGTTCTAGGTATACAATATGTGATAACACCTCGAGTGCATCGAACATAATGTTTTCATTAACATGACAAATTCTACTTCAGGAAAAGAAAATTGGTGTGCTGCGTGTGACAAAGAATTTAAGAACAAAGTCGAATCATATGAGCATGAAGCTTCTGATTTTCACAAAATTGTAGATGGCCAGAGGATTAAACCAGTCCAGTATGATGAAAACGAACTCACCGAAATTGTTGATGATTATTTGATTTATTCATCCGGTGATAAGGATGGTAGTGATCAAGAGAAATATAATATGGAAGAGTTGTAATGTTTTTTTAACCTTTATGTAATCTGTTATAAAATTTTTAATAAAATAACCCATCGGGATTATCATTTTGACTATAATTAATAGAGTGGCTATGTAATAAAGAATATTGTTGGATGTTTAACATGTAACTGTGCCGTTGGATAGTCTACGACTGAACGAGTATCTATATATATTTTTAATAATAAAACTGTTTATAACTGTAAAATTCGTTTTTGCATTAAACAAAAAATGATACTGATGAATTTCTATGATAAGATTTCATTTTTATCCCTTTTATACATAGGACTGACGACATGTTTAGCAATTCACGAAAAATAGTCGGATATCAATATTATTACACTTTTTATTATGGTAGAACGACCTATGTGAAATAAATTCATAATACAAATATAAGTAGCGTGTGTAACTGTCTATCAATTATCACTATAAGGTTCCAATCACCACCATCAGGGCACCCAAATATGTTTATACGATAGGTCCATCTTTGGTCGTACAATATGGGATCATTTTTTCGTTAGTGTTCGACATATTACTAACAATGAATCTCACCCAACTATTCTACGTAACAAAAAATTCCAAGCGTGGGTTTCTTATTTCGGCTTTAGTTGGTTTTAGTCCAGTGACATAGACTCTGTATAGCGAAAGAAAAATGACTCCTCGAACATGAACTAAAAAGAATTAATAGTCCACTGCGAATATGGAATCGAAAATAGTTAAAAAAAATTTTATACCAAGATTTTCGATTATCATTACTACTTCATTACCCTATCTACAGTGGTGATCAGTCAGAGACTGCTCGAAGAGCAAAATTATTTGGAATAACGAATGTAAGAAAATGGTCATATTAGACAGTTTTTTATACGTTTTTTACTATTTTGCCTCTTTCTTTTTCCAAAAAATTATGCTCACCACTGTATATTTAACTAACAAATTCATGTTTTCATTGTTTAGGATATCATCTGGGTGGTTCTTTCGGAACCAAAGTTTTTGATGACAAATTGGTTCCATTAAGGTCAATATCTATATTTTATTCCAGTGTTGTGACAGTGTACATATTAGGCAATGAAAAATTTGGCAACCTTCGATAACAAATCAATCTAATAATATCGTCCTTTCTGTTCTTAGAAGGTGTTTCGTATACTAAGTTAATTGGTCATAGTGTTACCTTATTTAAAGATTACCAAAAAAGAAACAAAATCAGTCATGAATAATATAAAACAAATAATGGATGTTGAATAGTCAGTACAACTGTCGAAACTAAATATGGGTTATTATTTCATTACTTTGTGTAGAGAAACGTAGTCATGTATATGGCCATGTAACTTAATCTCTGAATTTAAGGGAAAGACATTAGCAGTATAACTTGTTCGTCAGGAACAAATATTTTGCGTGCATTTTATTTTTTTGAAACTTCTCTCAGAATCAGGACAAATAACAAATACGAGAACAATATCAAAGACTATTTCTAGTATAGAGTACAAACACAGAAATAAGAATAGTGCACTATTTGTCGACAACAGCAAGCTCTAACTGGTCGTTCTAATTAATGTACACACGTACGCTCTAATGATAAATAAAATATCTTATTTCGACAACGAGATAATTTCACAGGGCAATGTTTAGCAATAATTTTTATAGTCCCAAAGCTATTTCGTCTTACACTAATTTAACAGATACGTGGTAATCGTGGATATGTTATATTTAAGTTAAACTAGCCAAGACATACATTTCTGATAGAATCCCTACTAAAACAGAGTTCCTTCGTGATGAGATAATTTTCGTCTACCCTTCTTCCGATGTAGGCTACGCATTAGTACAACAAACTAATAAAGAAAATATGATTATAGGATCAAAAGATTTTAGATTTACATCCTACGATGCATTAATCATAAAGATATTTGTACACGTAATTTTTCCATACTCTATTTCGTTGGTCATGTGAATATTCTTTCTAGAAAAAAAATTATGACCTCGTTGCAACAATCGTGACACACTTTGAGAAAAGCCCACATGACACTCTAAATATTTGTTCAGCATGTCATGTGACCATTTGAATTTCATTGGGCGAGTATGTTACATAACAGAAATGATCAATTATAAGCATGGAATTGCGTCTTTAAATTTTTTTTATTTGGAATAAATGACAACGAAATATAATAGGAGCGGAAACATCTAAATCTTGCAGAGGTCTCTATATTTCTTTATCGGCAGTTGATGTTCAAACAAATAACATAGGCATTTGGTTTAGAAGTTGAATTTGACGAACTTAGTTTCACTTCGTGGGCACGGCCCAGACATGTCCTCTGTTGTATGAAGCCGTTGGATATCAAGAGAATATGTTACTACCACACAGATATGAATCTTACCTGAAGATGATGGACTATTTGTAACAGAATACGAATATATTGGAAAAGATAGATATTCATTCTATACAATGAAAATCTTTCTCATAATAAATCCCATTGTGGTAAGTGTTTTGTTTCCCAAGATACTGTGTCTCAATAGGTTACCATTTTGTGACTCTAAGATTACCCAATATTCTCTCTGCAGAATTTAGCCATCCCGATTTTATATGCAAGGGGGGATTACTATTTTTATTCGAGGCTTACTGTTTAAGAGCTTTCTATGGACAATTATACTATATAATTACGACGAGAACCTATTAGAGAATTTCTGGCGTTACATTGTATAATTACAATCACTTTGACAACGAGGGTTAGTATAACGAAATGATCTATTGGAACAATGATAGTTGAGAACAAGGATAAAAAGATAGCTTGAATAGCCTAATCAGTAGTTTGTTACGGAATGTTTTCTGCATAATAAATGACGTAATATTTATCTGCCTACGTTTGTTGTATAATATATTTTATAAATATCTTTTAAGCATAATATTTACGAAATAGATTTTGCTCTTCGAGCCTATGAATAGAGCATCTTGTCGCTCTACCCCGCAAAGGTCTTAGGAAATGTGTTCCTAATCCTAGAGCCTCCTCTGGAACACATTACTTCATACTATCCTCTAGGTAATTCCTAAGACCTGCGTGGTCTTTACTGTAGAAGATTATTAGGAAATGTATACAAAAAAATCTTTAGTCCATTAGGACCTTCAAAGAAGTGATTTTTCGAGGAACGAGGAAAATTATGAAGGACTGATGTGATAATACTGATCACGTATCAATCATTTTTATTTTAGTTATAGTGATTTCATTTCTGGTAACGTATTATGAACAACAATTATTCCTCATATGAGCGCAATGTATATAGGTGCTTATTTGACATGATTGTTACACAACGATAATGAAAAAATAATAAACCGTATGAGTGGTTGTTCTGGTTTTTATTTAAATGAATCCTTTTCAACTAAAGTGAGGAGAGAGAATATTTAATAGTACTAAGTCAATATCAGAATGGAAATTTTACTTCGTAGACTCTGCCTATGTTTTGATATTAGAACAAAATTTATAGAGTCCTGGTGTTAAGTTGTACCGCACTCATCGTTTCTTTGTTTTCGTTTTTTTTCATAGACTGACTCTTGAGAAAGCCTAGTTTTACTGAGTTCAGAAGCAGTTACGGCTTTATCAGATGAAGGATTCTATTTAGAGGATTCGTGGATTAATCGAATAAAAGAAGATTACTTAAAAAAGAGATATAAATTATCTACTTCGTACTCTTTGGATAGTTTCCATCAATTTATCATCACGAATTAGGACAGTTTTACTAATCTCATTTATCCACCTCGCTTTCATGATTAAATACCTGAAGGGCATTCCTTCATAATGTAAACGGACTATTTACATTGCTAAGATCCTCATCCTTAAACAGAGTAAACTATTCCATTAGTATTTAGTTCATGAGTTTCTACTTCGTACCTTTCAGGTAGTGCCATCTTGTTGTAAATTAAATTAGCTATAACACTCAAGATTTTTTTAACATGTGCAGGAGACTATTCCTTTCATCCACGATTATTAGGTTCCATATTTGGCTTTAGCCTTCCTTGGAAAGAAAATCTATATACAAAAAAATTCCTATGAGCAACTGGGATATTGTTTACGGGATTGACATAGTCCCGAAATTCGAGTACTTCTTGTGGACTGGAACAATCTTATACCGAAAGCAATGAGAATTTCAATAATACACATTTCACAGATCATCTCTAGTGGAAAAGTAAGTGAATAACAAATAATATTTCATTTTGTTCTTTTTTCTACAACTACACTAAATTTCTTCTCAGGTAGAACAAACAATCCACTCTAAAGGAATTACTCTTTCGAGACAAGAACTGGTAATTGGACGCAGTAATTATCACATGACACTCTACACCCCAGGAACCTAGGCCTTCTCTGTTAAAAGCGGGCAAGACGGTCAGTTTAGAGTATCACGTGGAATAGTAATACTTGGCGCAGTAATAATTACTAGATCAGCATCACGTGCTATCTGGTCAACCGTTGTTCGGCGTTAATCGAACACGTATAACATCATCAGTTTTTTATATTGTGCGCTTTCTATGTGGACATTGAAATATTATACTAATTTTTGGGGTATGGCTCGTCAATTAGTACAGCACATCGTAAGTAGTACGTAAGCTTTACTTTTTTTACGTTATTCCCCATGCAATAAAGACACGTTTTATTAAGCAAGTTCTAATACTGCATAACAACTGATTGCAAACGTCAATAGTGTATTCTTTGGAAATAGCACTTGCTTTAGCATTACATGAAAGATAAACACCTACTTCATGCAGTAAATGACATGGTGAAATCTTTCATTCGATTGTGTAAGAAAAACATTAATTGCTAAACTGTGTTATGAAGGATAAGACTCTATATTTTTACTCTATATTTATACTCTATTTGTGTCTCCAACTATAGAGAAAAAAATATAACCGAGGTCTTATCTCTTGTTATGAGTTAGTGGGTACAAAGGAAGAATTATCAGAAGTCAATCAACATTATGATTTCGCTTATATCATTGTTCATAAATAATCTCGGTATGTGTTGTCATTTATCAAGAGGTTACCGGAGATTAATGTGAATAAGAGAATGATGACATAGGGAACATGGTGAGAATATTATAGGCATACGGAGTAGAAACAGCGAACATTGACTACAGAATTAGTTACTAAGAATCATACACTGGTCAAAAACTAATATATCGGGTAGCAGATATGTATCAGATATGTACCCGATATGTGTAGTATTAATGCAGAAAATCGGGTACCCGATATGTGTAAGATATGTGTAAATATATATATCGTCTACATATCATTTACATATCATATACATATCGGTACCCGATATGTATATGATATATATATTTACATATATCTTACACATATCGGGTACCCGATTTTCTGCATTAATACTACACATATCGGGTACATATCTGATACATATCTGCTACCCGATATATTGGTTTTTGACCAGTGATACTGCTGTACAAAAATTTTGGTCGAAACATAAACCTATTGCTGTTCCACATATTAGTGCTTCACGAAATATTGTCTGCATCGTTTCCATATATCTTTATTAATGCAGTATACCCACGTGATTATGTTATGATGCACGGAGTGGTAGTGAACAACAGATACATGATCTTTATCCCTTCCAAATTTTATGTTGTTCCTCTCCCTTCGACACCAGAAATCACCCGTAAAATATATCCAAAGGAAATGGAAATTTTTGTATACTCTTATATTGTTAATCTAGAGTAATGGATTTGTGTAGGAAAAAGTATACGAGAAAATCCTGTATTGGTTTAGTGAAACTGGCTAAAGCCACGAACGAAGTGGAAAAGTTAATCTGAAGAGTGCTAAGCGTACGTACGTTATCCTCTTTCACTGGAATGTATAATATTGGCAATGTAAACGGTCGAATATCAAGCATGAAAAGATGATAAAATTTAACCACCAAATGTAATTGCCAAATATTAAGAACGAACAAATTGATCATGAATTGGCGTAGATGGATAAATAATTAGCCGAAAAGGATAAACATTTAGGAAGAGTAATGATCTACATGATGTAATATTTATTAAATGATTGACAAAGAACCAATAGGATAAATAGAGTCGATCAATTGCGGCTTAGCAATCTTTAACAATAAGAACGATTGGAAAGAATAATTATAAGCCACAAAAGATAGATTATAAGCAAAACACATAAAGCGGATTGAAAGAATATATAAAATAATGTCAGAAAAATTAAAGAACATAAAATAATATAAAAAGATTATAAAAGATAATATAAAAAGATTATACAAAGATATTATAAAAGATAATATAAAAAGATTATACAAAGATATTATAAAAGATAATATATATATAAAAGATAGCATATTAAAAGATAGTGTATTTAAAATATAGATAGTATATTAGAAAGATAGTTCAAAGATAATATGTAAAAGAACATAAAAGATAGTATATAGATAGAATAGAAAGTAGCATAAAATTTGTATAAAGAGAGAACGGAATTCAAAATAATTCCACAGTTCTCATCCACAGAACTCAATAAAAATATAAGTTAAATTTAATTATTTGTTAATGAAGTATAATGTTAATTAAAGGTAATAGGTTCGCCCTAAACTTTAATTAATGTTCGCTTAATTAATTTTAATTGAATAAAATGGAAATTTAAGATGAATTAAATATATGCTTTTGAAAAGTAATAATTCGTAGCGAGAGCTATCGAAGTTTGAAATTAAAGGTAAAAGTAGATATAATTTAGGGAAAATTTAGAGAAGTAAATTTTATTTTATATCGTTTAATGTTTTATATTACTAACGCTATTTATGTTGTGAACCAAGAATGTTGTTGTATGTTGTTCGTTGATTATGTTGTTTGTTAATTATGTTGTTGATTATTTGTTTGTTCGTTTAGTTGTTCGTTTGTTCGTTCATTCGTTCGTTCGACCATGAGAATGCCCGTTCGATGTGGCAACTCTGTAAATTGATGACAGAGGGAATAGGGGGATCTCAGCGAACTTAGTGTAGGAAAATCTATTTTGTAATAATAGGTAGTATGGGTGTGAGCCTTGCCCAGTCTATGAAATGAACAACTTTAACCCGTAGTTAAATTAATTTCAATGCTCATGTGTACATCTGTAGATGATTGATGAACAAGTTGGGTCACTGTTTCGAAGTTAGGTATTTTTTAGTACAATGTATTACATAAAAACATCTATCAAAGTAATACCACGACTGCGCTTGAGATATGATTCTTTTACCATGCACGAAATTTTCATGAATTCTTCATATCAAGTGAAGGATTAGTAAATTACGTGATCGCATGAAGAGAGCCCATATAACGAAAACCATAGGAGCAATAATCTCGTAAAAAACAAATAGATATCTTACTGTTCCAATGCTTCCTTAGAGTTGCCAGGTAAATTGCGTCATCCCTTTAGTTCATCTCCTGCCAGCGAATTATGTTTATTCAAAATGTTACTGCGTTTGTGTTACACTATCTATAGAATAGCTCCATGGTATGAGCTAGATAGTGTTAGTTGGAGTATGTCATAATTGGTAAGACGATATATATCGCAGAAGATGATAAGCTAACATATAAGAACAGAAATGATGGGCAAAATGCGGAATTTCTGGGAATGTGTCAACTTATGGTTTCTAGCTATTCACGTTGTCAAACCTTACGATAATAATTAGACATATTGTTACACGATGTTGTGCACTATTTTATTACTCGCAGTAAAATTGAAATCGTTTGTCATCATACAATCATGACTTCATCTCAAGTATTCTGGAAACGGGATGGAAAATGTTGTCAGTTACACCACGTAGTTGATTGCATTTGTTATAATTCGAGGTGTTCAAACCAGCCTGAATCACCAGGTAATGATGCGATAAGAACAGACACAAGATTATTTTATGGTGCATCAACTATGAAAAATAACACAATCATCCCTACCCAGAGGGTACGAGGTAGAGAAGTGCGCTCGATTATCCCATTCACTTTTCTGGTCACCTTCGCAGGCGTATTGGGGAAAACAAAGATTATGCAAAAAAGTGTAGTGATTATGCTTGAAGATGCAAAAAAAATATGAAGATCATGGAAGACGCCATTTCAGTCATGAAAGGCACAGTTAGTCAATTAAGAAACATAAATGCACAGTTAAAACAGATCAAGTCCGCACGAACTCAAAGGAATATCCTACGTAAATACTGACCCTAGGTTATGCGTTTTAACAACGAAATAGTGAGAAAGAAAGGGAGAGAAAATGGAGGTTAGCCAAGTATGCGATAGATTACCTCGAGAAGGGTGTGACCTTATCGGAAGACAAGAGTAGTAGTATTTTACGGTTAACGGAATTATTGCATAGCATAGGAATGACAGTAGAAGACTACAAGCTATTACTCGAAACAAGAGAGCTAAGGAGTCACTTCTTGCGTGACCACAAGTTTCCCATGGAAAGGCGAAGGCTAATCTTACTTTGCTCGTAGACAATTTAGCAGTGTATAAGATACTACCAAGTAAAGTCCTCCAAGCGCTGGGAATTTGGAGAAATAACTGTATCATCTTAACAGACTGAAATACTGTCGAAGATAGATACTTGGTATGTGAGATGCAAGTAATATCAACGTAATTGCACACTCTCAATGATGCCAATAATTTTTTTGATATATCAAGAAACTCGTTACCCCAGCAACTTTATGTTGATAATTTATCTTTAAAAACCCATTCCTCGAAAATATGCATCTTACCGTTTATATTTGTGAGGTGACTTAATGTATACGATTAACAAACAAATCGCATATGAAGAAATAAAAGCCTATAGACACAAAGAGGCTACATTTTTCTTGTTAAAGCAGTTTTGCATCAGTCTGAGCTGTTTGAATAACACATAATGTTGACAAAGATAACTTAAAAGTAGTCGAATACTCCAGACGTCACAACAACATTTCGTTCTGTATCCCTCCTAGGTATGGTCTGAATTAACCGGACTATAATATACCCAGCAAGCTCATTATACGAAATACTTCTCATGAAATACGGTAAAAAAATTTTTGAGCTTGATCCTTGATTAAATTATTCAATCATTTAAAGACTGAAAATGGAAGTTCCTACGTACAACAATGTCTCCTATTTAGCAATTGGAATAATTACCAGACTAGCCCTAACTGTTACCAATTGTGTTGTAATCAATTAAGTACTATCTGGTGAAGTAATTCATGTCCATGAGAAAGTTAAAGACATATTCGACCGTAATTCCAATAATGCATCTCAAGTTGTCGCCCACGGTATTTATTTCAACTAGTTATTCATGATTTTTGTCTCAATTTGGGAATAAGAATATTTGCTGGAATATGGGTTGTTGCAATCTATGTAATGTGGAGTAGTTTCGTGACAGAGCATCTGAACTCTCTAGAACACTAAAACGCAGAAGAAAGCGATATAACAAAATGGACAGTGAACTCTTTCAGAGCTGTATGAGAGAGATTCCACTTGTATATCATTAGTAACCAAGTGATGAAACAGCGATACCAACATTTCCACTAATGAAGTCAACAAAGAAAATTTTTATCGATCATTTGGATGAATCTGGTATCAATAATATCTTAAATGCGTGATAAACATGTGAATATTAAGTTCATGCGTAATTTTTCTAGATACTACATAAATGTTAATAGAAGCCAACGATAAATACCAGACATTTTTTGGTGTAATGAGACAGTATTATGTTATGTACTTTTTGTTATATAGCATAATGATTTATGTAACTGTTTGTTTTACTATAATACAATGGGTAATACAATGGGATTGATCAAAACCTTCCTTACATAGGAAGTTATTTAATGTTAAGTAACCGACGGTGCCACGTAATTATGGTAGCATCGGGAACGAATGAAAATGGGATCGTACATAAATATTATATAAAATGAATTAGTATGATATCCTACTGTACATGTAGATTACAACACTTATAAAGATGAAGAAGGTATTTTGTACCCCCATCTACTACAGAAAACTGGTTTTATTCCGATAAGACAATAGGAGGGATTTTGATTCCTAATGATGAACTAGCCCCAATCAGAAATATAAAAGTTGGGGACTACACGTTATTTTGGAGATTAGATAGTAAGGCTGTTGCAACTTAATTGTTTGTTTAACGTCCAGGCCTTTTGAAAAAATTAAGGGGGGAGGGGGGCTTAAGTTAAACAAACTAAATAAATAAACATAGGAAAATTTGAAAATTTCAGAAGGGATTATTTATCATTATATGTTTATTAGCTTTTAAATTTTTTCAAAAATAGAGGGGGTATTTAATAATATGTGTTTATTAGATCTCAAATTTTTTAAAAAATAGAGGGGGGTGGTAGACGTTAAACAAATAATCAAGTTGGAACGGCCTAATCAATACCATATGCATAATCACTGTAGTAACCAGTAGAAACCCCATATAATTAGTCTAGGAATATCCCCCAAATTTTCTGTTCATTTTTTTGTCAACAATTACTGATACGTTCGAATGAAACTTGGCAGTATATTCTATTAACGCAGAAATCCTTATACAAATGTTTGTGCTTCGCACAGTTTCACTGTTTTTTGAGACAGCTATGGCAGCTAAGTGAATGCTGTTTTTATTCTGATTAGGATTTGCGTTTATAAATAAAACGTGTATCTAGACTAATGACACATGTGAGCAAAGGAATCATTGTGTCATACAAATTAGGTGAAATGATTGATCTGAAAACGCAAAGCAATGCTGCAGCAAAATTTCTTATTTCTTTCAAACTTTAATAATACATAAATTACAGGGATGGCACGGGATATTTGTGAGCGACATAGAATAAACAACATTTATCCTTTTTTATATCACCCTCTCCACTTCATAAAGTGCTGACAGATACTTCTGGTACCGCATCATTGACTTCGGATAAGGTAATTATGAGCACCTCTCTGTGTGCTAATTTAAAACACTACTGGTCGCTAATTGTTTAAAGTGAACTAATATGGGAGTTGACCAATAATTCCAAGGAAAGTATAAATGGCATTATTCTTAATATATAGTTACCATAATCTATCTCCTTTGGTCTTACATAACATTATAATTTGTTTCTGCTGAATCTGTTACAGCACTTATCCGAAAATACGATGCGTATACGACATGTCTTCTCCATATGTATGAAAAAATATCGAGACTAAAAAACATCTGTCATTATATCGTTATATAATTTTGGGAAGAGATTATGTCTTCTTCCGTATGTATTAACATTTTATGGTACTGTAATTAAAAATTCCGTGGAATACTAATGGACATACACGCCGATATGAGTTTCTTTTTTCAGTAAAAAAAGTATATACTGTGGTAACCAGTCAGAACCTGCTCGAAGAGCAAAATTATTCGAAATGATGTCCATGGGAAATGGCTATATTGGACGGTATATTGCATTAGGAACACATTGCTTCGCAATACCCTCCAGGCATTTCCTAAGACCTTTGAGCCTATGAACTGACCGTCTTGCCGCTCAACCATGCCTATTACTCTTAACGTAGAAACAATTGTTATCGATAACCAATTAATGGATACATTTCTCCCCCCTCCCCAGAGGGAACTTCCTCTGCAAAGGTCTTAGGAAATGTGTTCATAAGGTCAATCCAGTTCTACGGAGTACATGAGCGTGGGCTTTGCCTAGTTATACTCTTGCCGCTCAACCAGTAAAACCACCCATAGGGTGCGCCCTGTATTTATTTTTACAATTCTCATACATTATCAATTCCATAAATAAATAATAGACAAATGAATACAAAAAAAATCTTTAGTCCATTAGGACATTCAAAGAAGTGATTTTTCGAGGAACGAGGAGGCTTTAGCCTGACCGTCTTGCCCTAGATTCTATCTACCCTCCGGGTACGAAGTAGAACTGGAGTAACTAGGACGAAGTCCTAGAAGGTATGTACCCATTAATGGGTTTGTAATAACCATCATTTATACGTTATGATTAATAGATCCATGGTCGCAAAAAAATCTCTATGATTTTTCAAGGAACGAGGGGCCTTCGGCCCATTCCATGAAATTACCTGAAGGGCGCTAAAAGCGTAGAGGGAGGAGGTTCTAAGAACCTACGTTCATAGGCTAAAAGCGTAAAGGATGGAATTTACGTAGTACCCATAGGAGCAGATCTCCTATATAAAACATTTGGTTTTATGGGTAGGGCAAGACGCTCAGGGTATAACCTAGTATAACCACCCAAAGGGTACATATTTCGCCTCTTTTCGAAGGAAAAATAATGCTCACCAATGCAATACGCCATGACTACATTAGTTATTGCATGAGAGCTATATAGCTACAAATTACCATCGTGCTAATGAATAGTAACTAGTGTAATCTATTGCGTAATATGTTATGTAGTAGTAATTTATCGTTACCGAAAAGTGGTAACTCATTCATTAAATTACACAAACAATATGCAGCGAAATCATATGCAATATTTTTCCATCATCACCGAAGAGTAGTACAACAGTATTGGATACTATGATTTACCTTCGTACTCAGAGAGTAGTAACCATCTACTGCACGGTGCAATATGCGTGTCAATTTCAATCGTTACCGAAAAACAATAACACAAAAATTACATATTTTATGATCTTACGGAAAATAGTAACCAGTGGGACTATGTAAATTTACTTCGTAGGCTCCGTCTAGTGGTATCCGCAGATAAATTAACAATCATTACTGAAGAATGTAAATTCATGCGGGGTCATGCTGGATATTCTATCTGTTTTTTTACATCGTTACCGAGGAATAGTATGAAAATTCCCGCAGACCTACGTATGTAGTGCTATTTTTAAGAGTTTTATTTGTTATTTCTAGCCACAGAGAGTATATCAAAGTACTCCACATAGTAATGTAGTCATGAATAGCGCAGAATGAGTTGAAAACACCATAGGTTCATGCGGTATTGTCCTGGCGGAGCCATGAAAGCTTTGATATAGACAATGCTAGCAAAGCATTAAACATCTACACACATAGGGATAGTAAAAACATTGCTAAAAAATCCCTGCGTTACGTCTATAGGGCAGTAAAAGCTAGGTATAAGTTTATACAGTACGTATTATAGTTCTACTAAGTCGTGCTTTTTTTCCCGTTTCATCCATTAAGATACGGCTATGTTGTGGAACTATCTTATCGGATTTTCGGTGTCATTTTTACCAAAATTCTGTTCAAGGATTTCTTACTAGTAAATGAAGTTAGTCTTTGGCATAAGACCTTTGATGGCGTTTATATCTTGGGGTGAAATATGACTACAACCCTCTAATGAGACTCGTTTTAATTGCTCACTACTAGGGAAGAGATTTAGTGCATTTTTGGTAATTTGGGTCCTATTCAATGAAATTCCTTGCAATTCCTTTCCTACTTTTTCAAAAAGTATGTAAAGGCCCACATCCGTTATACGGCTAGTACTAAAACAGTCTATTTCTCAGATATGCTCACAAAACAAAGCGATACATTCTAGAGATATATTTGTTAACTTTTCACACGAACCAAGATCTAAATATTTTATCTTTGGATTTGCGGAAACGAGTCTTATTACTGCCTTGTCTGTAATATACCTATTAACTTCAAAGCAATTAAGCGGATGAACCGTCATAGAGAAAAATTCCAAGTTATTGCAGTGTTTGCTAAACATGTTTATATGTTGATCCGTGATCTTTCCGCACATTGTGAATACTTGAACTTCTTTAAGTGTTTTACTATTAGTAGAGATTAATTCTGAAAGGTCAATCCTCCCAATTTCAAAACAGTAGAGGGTGAAACATTCCAAATTCAGATGATTATTTTCGATTAATAGTTTAATCACAGTATTGCACGAATTATCCCACCATTCTTCGCCAATAACATCGTCGTATAGTCCAGTATCGGATAGTCCAGTATCGGGAAATGTCTCATAATTAACCCCTAATGTCAATTTTTTAACTTTGGATATATACCTGTTTTTTTCACCAGAAGAAAGAACCGAAATGAGTTCATTAATTTTCACTTCATCATCTTTTGTTTCTACCTTGACTTTGATCTCAGTAGAGATCATTTCATGTATTGCAATGTTTTTCAACTCCATTCGAACTATCAATATTAGATGCAATATACGTATTTTCTTTGTTTAATTAGGGATGACACTTTTTACCAGGAGATTATAGGCATTATCTGCTCTTTATTCTCAGAATGCTGAGCATGAACTACTGCATGACTTTGACGACTTCTGGTCGCTAAAATTTCGGATATTACATCGCCTCTTATGGTGGATATAAATATCAGTTAGTGGTATTGTAACACAAGACAGTATGGATATATCTTTCCCGAAGAAATAGGAACTGTCTAAAACAGTCACTAAGATTCCCGTTTCGTAATCGCATAACGTTACCTTAATAAGTCACTGCTACTTGCACTTGGTAAGTATTCACGCATCTTGTTCTGGACTGTTGTTGATTATTTGTTTTTTCTTGCTTTTACAGTAGAGGATCTATTTGCCTGAGTCCCATAATCTTTTGGCATCCCTACCGTATCCTTTAGAGAAAGTATTTACTATGAGAATGGTATGACTAGTTATGTTACAATAGAGAACGGGGGTCAAGAATTTCGCCAATGATGGTTTCATTAAAAAAGCTACTGACTACTAGGGTAATCTGCTGGCGTCATACTACATGAGCTCTCTAGGCGATATTTGGTATGTTCTACAAATTTGTCGTTGTCACAATTCACTTCTAGCAGCAACATCTGCGGCTATAACTTTATAATCATATGTTCCCGAAATTCTTACCCAGTTCTGATTTACTCTCTGCTCAGTCTCTTATGTGGCAGGCGTATAACTATTTTTCAGTTGTAACTAGGCACTAACTGCTAATCACGATAAAAACATGGATTCATTTCACCCAGAAGAAGTATACGAAAAAATAAAGTAAACGGAGTCTGGATTTCTTCGAAAAATCTGTATAAGAATATGTGTATAATGGCGTACTCATTCGTGAATTTTGGCATGGGTGTGTAAGGAAATGGAAAATCACCCGGAAAATAGTTCTGATGCAAGATGGGCTGCCTATCAGTTTGTAAAACGAAACGTTAAACGGGCCCTTGAAGAGGTGACGATATTTGTTCGCAAATATTAGGTGACAATGAAATGGTATTGTAGTTATACATTCTGTAAAGCCTGACACATTCCATAAGTTACAACCAATGAATTACAAGTTGAGTATATCTATGTTGTATTCGTTCTTGTTTTTTGAACCAGTATCGGCCTGTTTCCTTTTGAGTTGGAATTTGTGATGCAGCTCTAAAGTTGCTTGCCGAAAATAAAAAGGCCATTGCCGAAATGGTAAATATAATTTCGATATTTCAATATGACGAAATGACGAAATTATTCTATTAGTAAAATTGACCAAAATGCAAATGACGAAATAGAAAAATAATTTTGACAATTTTGACATGATGAAATTCACTAATTTCGACAAGCAGCTCCAAGTAAATATGCAAGAATCTCTTGGTAGAGTCTTTCGAGAGATGGAGCCTTATTATACGTATAAAGGAGATTCGTAAAATCGTAGTATAATTTTTAATCAAAATAGACACAAACCGTTTCCGTGAAATTTGTAAAATCGTAGTATAAGTTTTAATCAAAATAGACACAAACCGTCTTCTGAAGTTGAAAGAGAATAAGTAACAGTTTTCACAATGATGTCAGGTGATAAATAACGCTTATGTTTCTTTTTTTTTACTCGTTGGAGTTATGTTTGTAACAAATGTTCTGAAATTTTAACTATAGGGAAAGAAAGGTAGAAACAGAATTAGTTCGTTATAAAAAATTTCTTTGTGAACAGTGTTATAAATAAGTTCATTATCTGCGATAAATATATTTTGTGCTCCTGGTAGAACATTACTTACAGTTCCAATAAAAAAATTTCATTTTGCACCCTCATGTAACGTACGAGATTTTTGCCTTTTTTATATTCAGTATTTTTACAGGTAAAATTTTTTCATACACATGATGAAATAAGTCAGCTGTGGCCCGGTCTCTTGGATTGATTTTCTCCAAATAATGTGTTCAGTGAATACGAATTATAGTTCCCGAAAGGCACGTGATACTCTAAACATCACCTGGTTATTAGTCGCAGACTTTTAACCTTAGGTAGTTACGTCATTATTTTCAACGTCCCGTCAGAGACCCGGGAATATTCCGATATCAAATCATAAATTTTTATCACGATAACAGCAAAAATTCTGATTTTATTCCAATATAAATTTTACTAATTATAGTAATTATTTATCACTATTTTGGTTATTAAAATACATCATAGTAAGAAATCTAAGTGATTCTGGACTTAAGTTTTGTCTATCGTCATCTAAAATTTTATTATATGCAGAAAAACTTCTTTCTACCGCACAGGAAGAGATTGGCAACCATATATAATTTTGTGCTATTTTTTCTAAAAGAGGAAGTTGTAATGAAACTTTATCCCAAAATTCATTTAATTCAGAAAATTCTATAAGATTTAAATTTATATTGACATAAATTGACCATTCTTGAATAGAGGTTGGAACCGACCAAAAAACCTTAATCGATTAATAATCGATTAATATTAAAATATTAAAAATTTTTTTTTTTTTGACCGCAGATTGCACCAAATTGTTTTTGATCATAAATTTAGTTATAGGAAAGTCTTATTTATTATTATTATCATTAAAAAATTAATACAAATTCTTCCAAGTTCGGAGAACACGTGACCAAAAATTCACAGCTCTGGGCCGCATTAGATAATTTGACCAGAATTATGGGTTGATAATTTTAATCGATTAACCGATTTTTGAGATACCTTAATCGATTAACCGTCTTAGTCAATTAATTAATCGATTAACCTTAATCGATTCCAAACTCTATTCTTGAATAAGAAACGTTGATGGATTAGCCAGTTCTCTAATAATTTTATAGGAGTAGATATCTCGATTAGCAGTTGTTAATGATAAAAATCGTGGGTCAAAAACTTGAACAGCTCTAAATAAAGAACGTAATACATGATCTTCAAGTTTTTTGTAAGCTGCGTGATATGCTTGTTGAAATACTGGACAAAATGCTGTTAAAGGAAAATTAAATTTTTGTAATACTAAATCCATAGTTGATCCAACATTAGTCATAGTTTTTCCCATAGTTATTCGTGCTTCAAGCTGTTGTAATCTTTGTTCAATAAATGGAAACATTGGTTTATTTTCTTGTTAAAAAAAATCAAGATCAGCTACAAATTGCTGTGCATTTTCCTGAATAAATGTTAAATATATTTCAATACGCCCATTGATTTGTTGGTCTGTGAAAGCTGAATTTATCTTTTCAATTATTGGAGTTGAATTTTCTTTGCCTTCTTCATTATAAAATCCACGAATATAATCCAAATTTTGATATACATGAAATGCTATATGAAACCAAGTATTCCATCTTGTTGTATTAGATAAAGGTATATTTTTTGGATTAGATACTCCTTGACGTTGAAGATATGATATGTAACGTACTTTTCGACTTCTACTATAGACGAAAGTTTGTTTGATATTTGCAAGTAATTGATGCACAACTTGAAAATAATTAATTGACACCCACGCCTCTCTAAAAAATAAAAATATTTTAAATTACTTTTTAATGTATTAATAATTTATATTAAATAAAAAATATACTAACCCAATAAGGTTTAATATGTGTGCTAAACAAGGCAGATGGACTAGTTGCGGCATGAGTGGTTTTAATACATCACGATAGCATTTCTTCATATAGGCTGCAGAATCTGATGCAATTAGTTGTGGTAGATCAAAAGAAATTCCCCATTGAACCAAAGTTTGAATTAAAAGTTGTCCAATTGTACAATTGTTAACATTTTCTAAATAATCAACATGAACTAATTTTGTTACACCATTATAGCTAAAAAGTATATTAACTACACTTCGTGCTTTACTATCTGTAGTTTCATCTATAATAATTGAAACTTGTCTGCCACGAAAATATTCTTTGAGTTGATTAACATGATCTTCAAATAATTTTGGTAAATAATCACGACGCAAAGTATCTGATTTTGGAATAAAGCCTCCTTCATTACAATTTTCACACAACCAATTTTGAAGTTTATCTATTTTTTCTAATGGAATATCAGCTGTTACAAATGCATCTACTAAATTATTTACAGCAGTTTTTTTAATTTCAGATGCATTAAGGATAGTTTGAATAGTTGGTTGTCTTTTTTTTATTTGTTGTTCTTTTTTCTCATTTTTATTACGAATATGTGTTTTAGAACCTATATGAGCAGTAATTGTATTTTTTGTTTGAAAATTAATACTATGATCACAAAAATGGCACATGAGTTTTCCATTATCCGCAAAAAAGTCTTCAGAAAATTCTCGTGCACGCGAAAAAACAGTAACCGTTGAAGTTGGAGGCATTTTGATAAATTTCATTTTCATCCCTTAAAAAATTTTTTAAAATACGCTAATCCACATCTATGATTGGTTAATTATCACGTGTTGGAATAAAATCATTAAAATTTATGAAAATTCCATAATACAGCAAAAATTCCGATTTATTCATTTATTATAAAAATGGAATTTTCCCATCCCATCACACCCCATTCGGGTGATCATCAAAGGTTATAACCTTACGATTTATGTCACAAATGCATAGGTTATAACCTTATATGGGCGGCCCATGGGCCATAATTTAATGTCACGTGACCTGATTTTTAATTCTGGCCCAACATGCGCAATTTTGGCATGTTAATTTTGGAACACATTACATACGTTAATTACTGTACATGTTATCCAGATGTAACATGCGTTAATTCTGGCGCATGTTACTCATCCATAATATGCGTTAATTCTGGCGCATGTTACTCATCCGTAACATGCGTAATTCTGGCGCATGTTACTCATCCGTAACATGCGTTAATTTTGCCACATGTTACGCTTCTGTAACATGCGTTAATTCTGGTGCATGTTACTCATTCATAACATGCGCTAATTTGGGCGCATGTTACGCTTCTGTAATATGCATTAATTCTGGTGCATATTATTCATCCGTAACATGCGCTAATTTAGACGCATGTTACGCTTCTGTAACATGCGCTAATTTGGGCACATGTTACTCATCTGTAATATGCGTTAATTCTGGTGCATGTTACTCATCCGTAACATGCGTTAATTCTGGCGCATGTTACTCATCCGTAACATGCGTTAATTCTGGCGCATGTTACTCATCCGTAACATGCGTTAATTCTGGCACATGTTACTCATCCGTAACATGCGTTAATTCTGGCGCATGTTACTCATCCGTAACATGCGTTAATTTTACCGCATGTTACGCTTCTGTAATATGCGTTAATTCTGGTGCATATTACTCATTCGTAACATGCGCTAATTTGGGCGCATGTTACGCTTCTGTAATATACGTTAATTCTGGCACATATTACTCATCTGTAATATGCACTAATTCTGGCGCATGTTTCCTAGTAGTAACTCTGATGCATATTCCTTACTACAATGATTCTGATTTCTGACACATGTTCTTATGTTTAAAACATCAAATATTTAAACTAAGTATTACCAGAATCACTGCATTATATTATAGAATATTGCATATTATACATCAGGAATATATGCAAGAATTGTTGTAAATACATTATAAATTTACATTGGAATATATGCTAAATTACTTCATATTTTATTAATAAATAATATACAGCATCTGGAATATGTGCCATGATTACTACATATTATAGTAGAAAATTCATATTAAATTGTTATATTTATTTGAAATAGTATTTTCAGCAAAAAAATAGCAAAACAATAAAAAATTAACAAAAAAAAAAATAAAACTAGCAAAAAAAAAAAATAAAATTATAAAAAAAATAAAATTAATAAAAAAAAAAATAAAAAAAATAAAAAATGAAAAAGAAAAAATTAAATATATAGGAATAAGAAAAAACAAATGATTATTATATTTGCATCAGTAAAGTGATTTACATGATCATAAAATTAATTACTTATAAATTTTAAAATATACTATGCAAATCATTTGTTTTTTGTTATTTTTATTTTTTTTTGTTTATTTTTTTTTTTTGTTTATTTTTTTTTTTGTTTATTTTTTTTTTTTGTTTATTTTTTTTTTTGTTTATTTTTTTTTTGTTTATTTTTTTTTTGTTTATTTTTTTTTATTTTTTTTTTGTTTATTTTTTTTTGTTTATTTTTTTTTTTGTTATTTTTATTGTTTTATTATTTTTTTGATTTTAAAAAAATAGCCATCTTTAATAAAGTTATATATATTTCTAATGCATAATATGCAATATTCTATAATATAATATGCATTGATTTTGAGGTATTTTGGATATAAAAATATGTACTAAAATCACTGTATGTTACAGTAAGGAATATAAACTAGAGTTACTGCATGTTACTGTAGGGAACATGCGCCAGTAATATGTACCCAAATTAGCGCATATTACGGATGAGTAACATGCGCCAGAATTAACGTATATTACAGAAGCGTAACATGCACTAGAATTAACGCATGTTATGGATGAGTAACATGCACCAGAATTAACGCATGTTACAGAAGCGTAACATGCGTCTAAATTAGCGCATGTTACAGATGAGTAACATGCACCAGAATTAACGCATATTACAGAAGCGTAACATGCACCCAAATTAGCGCATGTTATGAATGAGTAACATGCGCCAGAATTAACGCATGTTACAGAAGTGTAACATGCGTCTAAATTAGCGCATGTTACAGATGAGTAACATGCACCAGAATTAACGCATATTACAGAAGCGTAACATGCGCCCAAATTAGCGCATGTTACGAATGAGTAACATGCGCCAGAATTAACGCATGTTACAGAAGTGTAACATGTGACAAAATTAATGCATGTTATGGATGAGTAACATGCGCCAGAATTAACGCATGTTATGGATGAGTAACATGCACCAGAATTAACGCATGTTACGGATGAGTAACATGCGCCAGAATTAACGCATATTACGGATGAGTAACATGCGCCAGAATTAACGCATGTTACAGAAGCGTAACATGCGCCCAAATTAGCACATGTTATGAATGAGTAACATGCGCCAGAATTAACGCATATTACCCATCCGTAACATGCGTCTGAATCACTGCATGTTACAGATAGGTAACATGCGCCCAATTTATCGCATGTTACAGATGAATAACATGCGTCTGAATCACCGCATGTTACATCTGGGTAATATGTACAGTAATTAGCGCATGTAACGTGTTCCAAAATTAACATGCCAAAATTGCGCATGTCAGGCCAGAATTAAAAATTGGGTCACGTGACATTAAATTATGGCCCATGGGCCGCCCATATAAGGTTATAACCTATGCATTTGTGACATAAATCGTAAGGTTATAACCTTTGATGATCACCTGAATGGGGTGTCCCGTCAGTAGCGTCACATTGTCGTATGACGCCATAAATGACATGTGCCATATGGATTTTTTAGATTTTTAGACTTTACATAAACTTTTGACGTAATTACTTTTAAATTTTTTACTTTATACATATAATAAACATTTGTTAAATTTAATATACTTAATATAAATAATATAAACTTTTTATTTTTATTTTTTATTTGAAAACTGCTTTTAAGTTTCGAAATTTACTATAATTTTAGAAGATTTTATAGATCTACAAAATCCAATCTTTCAGGATGGAGAAAATGGATTGCGTGAAGAACTAAATATACCTAATACTAAGTTAAAAATAATATGGAATTTGATCCTATTGACATACATTAGTTGATAATGTTTTAAATACTAGATTAGAGTAAATTGTTTACCTGCTATCATTATGAATTTATATCCTTCGTTTATATACTAGTAAATAGTAATAGTAAAATTGCATATAGAAAAATGTTAAATAATGCTGTTAATTAAAAGAAGCAGTAATTGTTATTATTTTTAATTATATATGAATAATAAAAAATATGCTAATTTATTTAATATTCTTATTTATTTTAATGATTTGATTATTTTTTAATTACGTCATACGTCAAAATTGTATGAAGTTACGTCCATGATGTTACTATAAAAAGTTTTGTAATCATTATACATTATGTTATTAATTTATTATGCCTATAAAATAAAAAAATTCATTTTTCGTGAAACTAGTTCAGGACACGACCAATGGTCTACTTAGCTCGGGTATTTCTCACCGGTAAGGTCCAATGGCGTATTCCACCTTACCTAACAGCTAATTTATTGGATTCAGGCCTTGTCAAGTAGGGGTGCAGACTTTTTCTTTATTAGCTACGTTACTCATTAAGTCAATGAAAGGTTGTAACTCGTGACATAGCTCGATATTATATAAATTATTATAAAATTTCTATGTGCATCTGCAGTGACGTTATTGACGTGACTTTGATACGGCAGTTACGTTGGTAAAGTTTGCACCTCTATTGTCAAGTTAAAAACAATAAATTTACGTTCTCTTAAATATTTTTTCATAATTTTCGTTGCAGTGATATGATCTTCCACATACTTTTTAAATAAAGAAATTTAGTTAGTTTAAATTATATGTAAATATTATATGAATAAGCAATAATAGGATTGAATAAATAACTTACGATCTATAAAATAATTTTTTAAATAAAAATTTAATTTGTTTAAAATATGAAAAAGTAATAATAGAATTAAGTAAATAACTTGCTATCTATAAAATAATTATTTAAATAAAGAATTTAGTTAGTTTAAATATTATATAAATAAATAATAATAGAATTAAATAAATAACTTACAAACTAAAATTATTAATTATTTTTTAAATAAAGAATTTAGTTAGTTTAAATTATATGCAAATATTATATAAATAAGTAATAATAGAATTAAATAAATAACTTGCCATTTATAAAATAATTTTTCAAATAAGGAATTTAGTTAGTTTTTTTCGAAAAAAAGAGAATCCGAAAAAAAAAGTACCGAAAAAAATTTTGAAAAAATTTAGACAATAATTCGGTCCAAAAACACCGGAAAAAAAAAATTCAAAAAAAAATTTATAATACGGTCTAAAAACAAAGACCGAAAAAAAATAATGTAAATCTAAACGGGGAAAGAATGAAAAAAAATAGGAAAAAAAATGAAAATTTTAAAAAATGGAAAAGAAAAAGGTGTTTCGAAAGAGAAAAGAAGAAATTTGAAAGAAAAGAAAGAACTGAAAGTAAAAGATCGGTTCAAGAAAAAAAAACGAAAATTAAAAAAAAGGGAATCGAAAAAATTCAGACGGTTCGAAAGAAAGGAAAAAATTTCAATATTTGACAAAAAAAAAATTCCTGATTAACCTCAGCAATTCAAAATTAATTTATATAGGCTAAATCTAAACGTTATTGAATTTTTTATTATATTAAAACAAAAAAAGTTACAACAAAAAAATAATTAAATAAAAATAATTCAAAAAAAAAGCAATAATGGGAAAAAATGTTTATATAAAAAAAATCACGTAAAAAAAATGGGTTCAGTCTATAAAAAATATAACTGATTCGACCTTCTCAGGATCGATGATTCTAACCAAAAAGAATAATTAAAATTATTAAAATTAGTAATCAACAAATGATCTAATTTCGGTAACAAACTAACAATAGTTAACATGGAATAGATTAGGTGCAAGTAGAAAATATATTATACAATTCAAAACTATTTATACATGCTAGTCCGACAAGTCATTATATGGGATATCGGAACATAAGAGGAAGGAAATCGACGGATTGTTGGTTTCTAGTATAAAATCTACCAAAAAAAAAAATTTTTAGCAAACTTAATATCAAAAAAAAAAATCAAAAAACTCCATAAAAAATATATATATATATATATATAATTTAACAGATTTATTATTTATCAAAAATCTTTACCAAAAAATAACTTTAATAGGCTTAAAAAAATATATATATATATACATTAAAAAAAAGTATAAAAAGATCACATTTTTTTTTTATTTACAAATACTTTAAAATGTAATATTAACTTTTATTTGTTTATGATTAATAACTTTTTTTTTTCCAAAATTCATGACAACAACGCAATAACTTTATTTAAAACCTAACGTTTTATCGGAAATCTCAAAACCTCCAACTCCAATACAAAAGGTTATAGGCTAAAAAATTAATTACCCGTTTACAATATTAAAAAAACAGCTATAAAACACAAGAACCCTAAGCTAGTGCACATTGAAGCTTGTATGAATTCTATGTAGACTGTTTTAATTTTCGGGACACCACCATCTGGAGTCGTCACGTGATCGTATCACTTCGGTGTTTGTAGTTCCGATATTTTGTCGCACAACAAGATAGTCTTACCGACTTCACATAAAATAAATTTTGTCGCACAACATTTTTATATAGCGATCATGTGTAATATATTTGTTTGACAAATGAAATAATAAAATGGCGTAACTTCTAATTTCGGAATCCCCCTTTTCTCTCCTTTCTTTTCGTTTAACAATATGACGTGTTCAAAGTTATTTTCAGGAGATTTACCAGAGTTAATAGACGATATTATACAATATTTTCATTATGATTATAAAACATTACATTCGTGTATATTGGTTAATAGATTATGGTGTAGTTTAGCAATCCCATTATTATGGGAAAATCCTTTTTCAAGTCCAACTAAAAATTATCATTGTATTGAAATTTATTTACATTATTTAAATGATGATGATAAAACGAAATTAAATGAATATGTAATTCATAATGAATTATTTCCTACAAATACATTATTTAATTATCCTAAATTCATTCAACATTTAAATACATATGAAGTTTATAATTCTATTGAAGAATGGTTTGAAGCTGTTAGTTATCCAATACTCAAACCAACCAAAAAGTCAGTTTTCAATTATTCTATGAAAAAAGCAAATTTATCATATAGTTCACAATTGTTAAAATTTAAAAACCTAGTTTTTAGGTCATTATTTCTATTATTCATTGAAACCGAAGTCAATTTGCATAGTTTTGAAGTTATTTCTGTACATAGCGATGTTGATAAGATTATTGAATTAACTTTACAAAATCCAAATTTCATTTTTAATATCAAAAATTTTAAATTAGCCAGTAATGTGATGAATAATAATATAACAAGACTTTTAACATTAATCTATTCTAATTGCAATTCAATCTCATCACTTTATTTTCAATTTCCAATATATGAAAAGGATCATTCAATAATTGAAATAGTTGAAAAAAGTTTATCACAAATAATTAAATCTCAAGTAAATCTTAGAAAGATTTCATTTAATTGTAATGGTTACTCATTAAACCATTCCTTACTATCATTAAAAAACTCCAATTGCTTAAATACATTAAATACAATTGTATTTTGTTATGTTGATTTTAAAAATATAGATATTTTAAGTGAAGTATTTAATCAATTGAATGTTTTAGAATCAATTCATATTCTTTATTGTTATTCTCTAGATTCTAAATTTATTCAACAGATTATTAATATTACAAAACCATTTAAATTAAAATCTTTATTTTTGAATAAAATGGATGAATTATTAGAACCATTAATACAAAAGTCTGGCAGTTATTTAGAAAATCTTGTCCATAATTCCCAACCATTACCACAATTTATTATAAAATATTGTAGTAAAATTAAAATTTTGTCTTCTTCTTTGAGATATATTCAAAATAATTATTTAGAATTCAACTTAATTGAAAATATTAAACAAAATCTTAATTATCTTATAATTGATGGTACCACTCGCTATTTTGATAGTATTGAAGATATTGTTGATAATAATATTGATGATTGTATTGAATCAAGTTCAAATATATTACAAAATTTGGGACAAATTCTTCCTTTTAAATTAGAATATTTGGAATTGCGTCTTGCAATTAATGGAAGTGATTTGGAAACATTTTTAAAAAATTCTCAAAATACCTTTATTAAAAAATTGTTAATCAAAAATATTAAAGTAACAGATGATATTATTCTTTATATAAAGGAATATATTGTGAAAAAGAAAAGGGTTAAATATTTGTCTATTATAGAAAGTATTAAATTTGGGCGTTTTTATTCTCTGTGTTATGAGATGAAGGGATTTGAATTGTATGGTATTCAAGTTTTAAATTATTTTGATTTGTCAATAGATTTGTCAATACATTTATTTGATTTTGTACAAGAACTAATTAAGGAATAAAGTTTACTTTTTTCATGATATTTTTTTTTTAAAATTTTGCTTGTATATATGTTATTACACTTTTACCAGTGTGTATAATAATCTTGATTTAAAGAACTTGTCCTATAGGACCGTGCAATAAATAAACTTACTGTACACCCACCTAAATCATTTAAAATTATTTATTCTTAAGTTGATAAAAATAGCAAATGAAAAAGTATTGTATTTACTGAATTGTTATAAATTTATAATAACTATTTTGCCTAATTTTCAAATATTATGTCATAAGATTTATTTATATCCAGTCTCATGCGAACTCAAGAAGTTTCAAGTTCTTGACAATCAATTAAACCTTAATGAGTAGAGTCTGTTCATAGCTTTATATTTTTTCCATTTTTCTTATTTTATCATTTATCAACAACGTCTTTAGATCCCTATTCATTGAAAAGCAGTCTACTAGACACTTATTTTAGTTTCAAATTTATTAAACTTATTAACAACTTCTTTAAATACTAATGACTAAAATAGCAAGTTCCTTGTTTATTTTAAATTTGATAGAGAAAACAAGACAATTTTATCTTAAAGTTAAATTTCCTTTCGCCTTGTATTCTGTCGCATCTATATTATTATCAAATAGTACTATTCGCTAATTCTCATTGCATGGGCGCCCGAGACGATATTTAGAGTACAGAGATAAAGAGCACAACTCTATTGATCTAGGACAAAAATTTGTTATTATTCAAGAATTCATTCAAATGTGGTTATCACTCGAGTACTCACTTGTAACGCATTCTGCGTGGTGAAAATATTATTCAGAAGGTGATGGACGATATGATTTTCTCACATTATTAACATAATTTCGAAGCATCATCTCTTTGGTATATTCGTGAGTATATCAAACCAAGCCACAGAATCAATGTATAGGTGTAGATTCCGTTCTGATTCATTAGAGCGTAACATAATTCAGACAAATTTACGACTGCCGCAATTAATTTTATTGTAAACCATATTTGTTGTAAGTTATTAAAACAAGTTTATTTAATAAGGATGAAAATTTTTTTAAAAAATTTAAATAAAAAAATAATTTAAATGAGAATTTGCTTAAAAAAAATAATAATAAATAACTTAAATGAAAAACAAGAAAAAACTAATCTACTTTCCCTCTAAGGAGATCAGTATTCTGATTGATTTAGAATCGCAGTATTGATTTGTACCAAAATGTCGTGTCCAGGAAGACTGCAAGAACTGCCTAAAAAAAAGAAAATGTAGAAATATTTCGTTGATTTTTTTCTTTAGGATCTTAAAAAAGGGAAACCATTATTTTAATTGGCTCTTTAATTAAATATAGAATTTAGAATTTTCGTGAGATTAGTGATGAGAATTTATTTTCTTTCTTGAATTTTTCATTTTATTAATTAATTATTTTCATGATGAAACTCGGGAATTGCTATAACTTTTATCAAATTTAATAAAGGTTCAACCGGAAGAAGGGGTTTTTAGAATAATTCAACTGATGTTTATCAAATTCTTAATATTAGAAGATGCATATTCACGATCAGAAAGAATTCATTTAAATTCAGACAATTAATAAATAGAATTAACAGAAAAAGAATAAATATGATAAATAATCAAATATATTAATTAGTTACGTTAATATTTTGCTAATTATTATTATTAACACCATATACAGATTGCGCTATATAGTTGTTGGTGTCAGATGATCTCAATTTATATTGTTGTACGTAATTAGCTATAGTTGATTATAGTACATTCCCAAAAAGGAAGCATCATAAAAAAAATTTGATATCGATATCAATATCAATATCAATATCAATATATCAACATCAACATCAACATCAACATCAATATTAACAGAAAGAGTTTATATTAGTTTTGAATGAGATATTGACGATGATCAGGATCTGTGGCATGATCTGGATTGGCAGTTATCTTAATAATTTTAGCTATAAATATATCTAACTTATAACTTTTATTTTGTGACAGTATTATATTATTTGTGCACAAAATTATTAAAATTTTTGATGCCTAGACAATTTTTCGATTACATTGTATTAGTCATCCAAATTAAAAAAATGAGCCTTTTTTTTTATTTTTATTTATAAAGGTAAAAAGATAAAAATAAAAAAATATTTTATTAACAAAAAATAGTGCTTTCTTTGTTAATAAATAACAATAACTATTTTAAATAAATATAATTTAAAACTATCCGGATAATCTAATGGATCATCTAATAACCATCAAATAAACTGGCTAATTACTATTTTTTCAATATTAATAAATGATTTTTAAATATTTATTGTAAAAAAAATAGTGAATATTACTTTCTTATTTCTAAGGTGATATTATAAAAACTAGATAATAGATTGAAAACTAGCCAACATTAAATTGGATGGTCAAGATAAATTAGTAGCATGCTATATTAATTCTAGTAAGCGGAATTTTAATATTTTAGTATATTTTTATTATTAAATAATAATTAAATTACTTTACTTTATTATTTTATTAGTTTAGCTTTTATATTTTTTGTTGATTTAATGATTTTAGTAAAAGGATAGGCTGCCGCGGAAAATTTAATAGGGTTTTTTTTGATTATTAACTTTTTTTATTATATTTATTTTTTTTATGGTTTTTACTTTAAATCACTGGAGTGATCATCATCGTTGGCCAGAATTATCAATTTTTACCGGCACTATATTTTTTTAATGCTGGTCGATTGTCATAATTTCAGTCACTGGTGATAATTAGAAATCAGCTACTGCGATAAATTATATGTGCAGGTGGGTTTTTTTGATTATTAATTATTAATTATTTTTTTTGTTATTAATTATTCATCAACATTTTTCTTTTATTTTACTAACTTTTTTTTTATTATACTTATTTTTTATTAAATTTATTTTATTTAATATATTTAATAAATTTATTTTTTATAGGATCAGCTGCTGCGGCAAATTTGATATTTTCAAGTGAGTTTTTTGATTATTAATTAGCAATTAATAATTTTTTTTTATTAAATTTTATTTATAATTTAGGTTTGGCCTCTTTTGGTGAAATTATAATCAGGATAATCAAAAAGGATTTGGTACCCATATTAAATTTTTTGGGCTAGTAATATTATACTCTTTCGGGCTCTAACTTAGATCGGATGAAAGGTTCGGGTAGCATACTATGGTTTATGACAATAATTAATGGAGTTGTTATTCTTATTAGACGGCATACTATAGTGTATGGCGATAATTGATCATCAATTTTAGTTGTTGTGACTAAGTTGTATGCACTGTATCATCGATTTTCAGCATCAACAAAATTTGGTGCAGTATCATACTGGCAATAAAAAATCAACATACCATTATTATAACGCATTAAGCAACTAATTTCTTAAATATAAGGCAGAATGGAATGTTGTGAAAATGAATCGTAGAGGTAAACATAAATAAAAAATATTGCATTGATTATTTTTTTTATCTCATTTATTAATCCCGAATTTATGCTTTTAGGCTCGAAATTACTTAATCTCAAAGAAGTTTTCTTGTGAGAAATATTATTTTATATTGTATAGGTGGGAGTGATATAAATAGATGGAAATTCCGTAAATATGTGTTTCGGAGTTCTATTGTAGAAAAAGAGTATGGGGTAAGAAATAACTTGATGCTGGGACTTATTGAATGGTCTAGAATCCGCGTACTCCCTCCCTCTTTTATAGCATCACATGTTTCGTTTACTACTCTTACACTCTCTTATTGTATTTATTATTTACCTATACGCATTATATATTTTTTATCGCAAATTCGTAATAATAAATTCAGCATCACGTTACATAAAGATATTTTCTCGCTTTTATATTTACATTTTTACAATTAACACAAATATTAACTAAATACTAATAAGCAATTATTTCAGTTATAGTGTATAAAACTAACTAAGATTTAATGGTATGGCCTCATCTGTAATATATTTAATGGTACCAGAGCTATCTACATATCGGACATTAATTAGAACATTTTCAAGTATCCGGTTGTGAAAGCAGTGTATAACATTAATTCTATCATCAGGTGGCCAATGAAGTTTCTTATGAGTTGCAGTTGCATAACGATCTTCACATGTAAAATGTACTATCCAAATATCGTCCGCAGATAGTTTTTCAGCATACTCAAGTACTCTTTCAAAGTGTTCATCAAGGTCTTCCTTTGTTGCGGTGGCTAAAAGTTCGAGAACAATTCTTTGACGTTGCGTTGTAATTACTATATCGCTATACGTATGAACATGTTTTTTGGCATGACTTTCTACCATATGCCACTGTCCAGTGACCTCAAATCCATTATTTCTGACAAGCCAATTAACTAGGATCCTGATAAGCTCTGTGTTGTAAACATTTTCTTGAGGGACTTGAGTTTCTTTTTGACCATCTACATACAACGTAGATGCAACTTTAAATGACTTAATGAATGCATTAGAAATGATGTCTTTATCAAAGAACCGGATAGCCGTCTGCAAAATCTTGAGAATATCCAGGGTATCATTTTTTTTTAAGGGGACTGCACATGTCGGGGCAGACTTGTATAATGCAGGAATAAGTCGTCGCTGAATCAGATCATCTACAAAAATAGATGACATTCTGAAATTATTCTTTTTCGTTTCATCCCTCATTAGCACCCCCTCGGCTGTCAAAAATTCTGCTAGTTTTTTTTCTTCAGAGTCATAGATTGGCACAAATTTGAAAGATCCTAAGAAAACAGATCGAAGAAGTTCTATAGCAGGCCTGACTTTTTTCTTTTGAAGTATAATAATCATCCATCTGAAGGTGTTATAATCAAATATCGTATCTTGCATAGAATTGATAACAAAGTTTAACCAGGTTAAGGAGGTGAGCCTTCTATTTTCATCAAGTTTTGACATTAAATCTGAATTGATAGCTTTTCCGCAAAGGCAGACAAGGGCAGCATGCCTGTCAAAATAACCAAATCATGAATTAAATTTCAGATTTTGATTTCACGCAACTCTCTATCAGCTTCACATACCCATTTGTCCGATTGTAGATATCCTCAATGATCTCCGGGTCAATTGTCAATTTGAAGTCATCCTCAAACTCCTTATATACTGACTGCACTTGTTCCAGCGTGAAATTTGGGTTCCTAAATGGATTGTTAATGTTGAATGGAGACGTGGTTATTCTGTCTGAACTCAAACGTAAAATACTAAAGAGACCGATGGCTACCGAAGACAAGAGAGCATAATTTTCCTTTGTGTTTTTAATAGCATGAATTACCTCAAAAAATGAGGATTTAATATCATCATGTGCTTCAAACAATATATCGAACTCATCAATGAAGAGAACAACACGATTATCATTCCATTGTTCTTTCAGAAACTTTAGCCGAAAATCACCAGAAGATTTGACATCAGCTTTTCCAAAGTATTTAGGAGCACTAATGTGAAGTGCAAAACCCATTGACGACCAGAAACTATCTTTGGTTTCCATGTTAATCTGCTCCAAAGTTACACTGTTTCGAGGGAAAAAACAACAGTTTATACTGAAAGCAACGTGATCAGAAAGTCAGAACTTACTAAATAGAACTTACTAAATGCAAATAATGCCCTGGCTTTTCAACTTTTCCATAACTTGATCCACACGTGTAGATTTTCCGGAGGCCCTTGCACCATATAAAGTCACAAATTCTCCTTTCAGAATCATATCAAGGAGTGGAACATTCGTCTCCTCTAGATCAACAAAATATACATTATTACGGGATTCATTCTCAATGTTACCATTAACCACCCATCTTCTTTTATCATTAGGATACCGATATTTATAAAATTCTAATTTGTTTCTCAAAAGTTTATTTTTCTGGACTAAATCCTTATTTTCCTGGCTTAAATCCTTATATTCCTGGCTTAAATCCTTATATTTCTGGTTTAAATCCTCCCAAGACTTCCAATTAGGGATGGCAACGGTCGGTCATGGTCGGTCATCGGTCGGCCATAACCGGTCAAGAACCTTTGACCGACCGACCGACCGTTTGACCGACTGGTTAACCGATCCTGAAAACGTTTGCGAAACGTAATTTAATTGAAATACTTAATAAAAAACGTTTTCGCAACGTTTTCTATTAAAATAATTAAAAAAACGTTTGCGAAACATTTTTTTTATTAAATTACGTTTCGCAAACGTTTTCAGGATCGGTTAAACGGTCGGTCAAACGGTCGGTCAGAGGTCTTTGACCGACCGATATCGGTCACGGTCATGACCGGTCATAACCGGTTAATGACCGTGACCGTTGCCATCCCTACTTCCAATACTTTAGAGTTCTTGAAAGTGGCAAATAAGGTCTCGGTGATTGAAGGCATTGAACTTGAGGAGAAACGAAGTGAGTTGGGAAAACGGTCCTACGAAAGACCTGAGTAATTTTTGAGGACATTTTGTACGATTATTCAAAAAATTTTCGTCTTTTACTAACCGCGTCACATGGTAGCTGGATCTAATTTTACGGGTTACATGATTTCGAATAATGATTTAATGCGAAAGTTATGTAGTACGATTGAGAATTTACGGTTAAAATGATCTATGTATGTATTAGTATGTACAGAGATTACTATATAAAGTATATAAAGAAAAAATCATAGTATGATTCGTTTTTTATCATTATATTTTTTTTTGTATACAACCTGTATCTTTTTCATAGGAATTATCCACGTCTTACTTAGATTCTCACTTAGATCGAATCGCTCTAAACCTTTTGCAACCGCTTCTAATAACAACGAAGTATAGAGACATTACCGTTGACTTGAGAAACTAAAACGCTGTCAAACTCTTTAACTTTCTAGCTTGAACTGGATTTTGGCTTTACTGATACTTATATTGCTTCTTCGTATACTTCCTAGAGTTCCAAGACTTGCATCACTATTCCTCTTGCTAGTACGTCATATATTAAGATTTCATGTGACTCTGAAGTCTGAACAATATATTTCTTATCATCGCCTGATCTATCCCTTGAGCTCCTTATCCAGTTTCAGCAACTAGAGCGATTTCAAAGTGTTGAAACATGATATTCTTTATGTTTTCCTTGCCACAAATAATAAAAAATTATTTCTTAATGAAATTGTACTAATAAGAAAAAATAATGATGAAGCATAATGTGATATTAAATGACCAAGTAAGTGAGAAGTCACAATAGGTTTGTTCTAATTACTCATTATACATTTTTTACTAATTAATAAAGTCTCAAATTGACTTGTTCTTAATCGATTTAACAAAAATCGAAATTGATCATTTTGCTATAACTGTTTAGAAGCTAATTCAGTATCGGGTTGGTTTGTCCATAAAAAAAAATTTATATTTGATTAAATCAATCCTATTTTATCGACCATGACTATTTCAACTGGTCATTTTAATTTATAAATGATTTTATCATACATTAACGTACCACAATTTAATATAATTTTTTTTATGTTCTTTAAAAAAAAATGTCATTATTAGTTATTCATAAAAAGAAAAGTGGTTTAAAATTTTTTTTTTATTAACCTATTTATTATAAACTTGATTTAATATTTTTATAATTATTTCTTTATCTTCTAAAATATTAATCTCTTAATTAAAATACGTTTTCATTTAAAAATAAAATTTTTTATATTAAAAAATACGCATATTTTTTTTAAAAAAAGATAATTATTTTGTGCTTCAGATGTCAATTTGCATCATTTGTCACATAACATAAGGTATAATTAACATCAGCCTTGATAAATTTTTATAAAATTTTCATAAAATATATAATTTATTGTGATATATAAGGTTTACAGAATAAAAAATAATTTCATTAATAAAAGTGCTAATTATGAAAGACTTTCGCGGCCTATATTTAATAAATTGTTGTCATCCTGACATATTTGATTATGCTATCTTTTACTTTTTAAATTTCATTTCAAACACTTCCATTTACTCATTTTATTATCAATCCCATGCAATAATAAGTATTTGTAATTTTCAAATCATATCGATATGAATTACTACATAGCTAATACAATTCGTTTATAAAATCATGAAGTTTAATATATAGATTATTATAATCTGTGACTTGAATACCATATAATTTAAACTCTTCTACATTTTTTAAATCAAACAGATCATTTCTTTCACTATTAGAAAAAACATGATTATTTTCTATGGCTAAATATGTGACCCTTTTTTCTCTCATAATAGAGTTTTTAATACATGGTAAAAGATTTTCACATGTGTGATAAAATATATTTTTGATTAATAATTTTCTAATGAAAATATTTTGAGAATTATTAATAAATACTTCCAAATCATTTATATTAAATTTAAGAGCTAAACTTAAATATTCTAATCTATTAGGAAGAATTTGTCCTAAATTTCGTAATATAAATGAACTAAGTTCAACGTGACGATCAAAATTTTGATAATTAAATTTAGCGAAATTAATAGAAATATAATTAAGATTTCGTTGAATATTTTTAATTAAATAAAATACTGGAAGAATATTTTGATTATCAAATCCATTTAAATCTATAAACTTGATATTAAAACAATAAATTTTAATTAAATTTAATAATTGTAGTTTCAATTCGTTATTCATTGATGTTTCAAATCCAATATTTTCTAAGTAATCACCAGACTTTTGTAATAATAATTTTAATGGTTCAATTTGTAATATAGATCTTTGATCCATAAGTAAAGATTTCAATTTAAATGGTTTAGTTAGGTTAAAAAGTTGAATAATGGTATAATCTAAAGGATAACAATAAAGGATATGAACAGACTCCAAAACATTTAATTGCTCAAATACTTCACTGAATAAATTAACTTCCAAATTATATAGATAGATATTATGAAATATAATAATTCTTAAAGTATTTAAACAATTGGAATTTTTTAAACTTTTTAGATAATAATAATCACTGTTATCAAAATAAATTTTTTGGAGATTTTGTTGTGAATTAATTAATTTGGATAAATCTTCATCAGCATTATTATACTCTAAAGCATGAATATAAAGTGATGAAATTGAATTACAATTTGAATAAATAAATTTTAGAAATATAAATACTGACAAATTATTAGCTAATCCATCAGAAAGAAATTTAAGATTTTTAATATTAGAAATGAAATTTGGATTTTGTAGGATTATTTCAAATGTAGATTTGATGTAATCATTAATATCTTTATTCCAATAAGTATTTAAAACTTTGAATTCAAAAGTGTGTAAATTAGCTTCATATTCGATAAATATTTTGGTTAATAACAAGAAAATAAACCTTGCCAATGTCATATCTTGGTTATAGTCTTTAGTAAGTTTTCTAAAGTTACCATGTTGTTCTTCAATTGTCAAAAAACTAATATTTTCATTCCATAATTTAATAGAAAGACAAATTTCATGTATTTTTAAACATTTAATAAAACTAGGATAATTAAATAATGTATTTGTAGGAAATGAATCAGTAATAATTCCATATTCGTTTAATTTTGCTTTATCATTATCATTCAAATAATGCAAATAAATTTCAATAAATCGATAATTTTTAGGAAATTTCTTTGAAAATGGATCCTCCCACAATAATGGAATTGCCAAACGACACCATAATCTATTAACTAAAATACATGAATATAAGGTTTTATAATCATTCCTAAGATACGGTAGAATTTCATTTATTAATTCAGGTAAAGCTCCCGAAAATATTTTTGAACATGCCATGTTGTTAAAAGGGGAAAGAGTATTTACGTATTAAAATTTTCAAAACAAGTAAATTTATAAAAGTTTATTTGAGCACAACAGATCAGCTGATCATAACATCATGAGTTCGTGACTCGAACAATGTGGCTTTGATTTGTGTAACATACAGTTATACTATTGTTGTCCGGATCTTACTCTCTGGAGACGAAAATGTAAAATTAGTTTATCTCATTGCAAAACGTCCACAAAAATCACATTTTTAAATCATCTCCACATTCCTTTTTGAACCCCTGAATTACTCTTATGAAATTGTGGGTCACATGCATACTGCGACCTTAAGTTGCCTTATACTGCAAACGTTTATTAATAAAATAAAAATAAATATTTTTATCTTTTTGTGATGTCATGTCATAGTGATGTCATGTCATAATGTTTAGTGTTTAAAAAAAAAAAAAATTTATAGCTCACACATTTCTTTATATATAATGTATTTATCGAAATTTTTAATTTTGGCCGACAAACATTGATAATTCTTGGAATATGCTTGAAGTGTAAAGCGATACTGGATTAAATCTAGATATTTTAACATGTATAATAAATATATAAACTATTTTCAAAAAAGAAAAAAATAATAATAGCTTCCAAATACGAATTCGTAAAAAATATTTAGTTCCAAAGGTTTTAAAAATTTTAAAATTTTTATCTTATAACGTACACTATGTCAATACTCCCGTACTGTATGCTTGTTAATTTTAGTCTACTACTCACTCTGCTTATTATTTATATCTTATCATTATATAGAGGACAAATGAATTTAGCAACATAAATAACTTTATCAAGCAAGTGACATCATTTTTCGAATTAGAAACAAAATTTACTTTATCATTCTTCATATTAGTAGTTTAAATATAAATTTTTTTTGAATATGCGGGCTGGAATTTTAGGTCATTTCGAATTAATAATTTAATATTCTCCGGTTAAAAAGTTGATTGCTAACTTTATATCTATTTATAATTATAAAATTTTCACACTTCTTAAAAATTAACTTTCACAGGTTTAGACTATATTTTATAATAACATGATTTTAACCTTTTGGTTATGTATTCTCAAATCAACTTTATATGAAATTATAAAAAGAAATAAAATATCATGATTTATAATATATTACAGTATTTACATATTAAAATTCAAAGTATGGTTATACCAGAAATCATATAAGCTCCATTAATTAACAATTTATTTAGTTCACCTGTATAATAAAGAAATTTTGATTTAATTGTGTTTAATACTGCGTATTTAATTACATTATTTATGATCTCTTTTCTATAGCAACGCAAATATGAAAAGATGGTATAAAGAATGACATGTGTTATATACTGTACATAAGTTTAATGGGAAATGCATTTAAAACTATGGCGCGCCGACGTGGACAGATTGGTATTTTTTTAATACCAACTTCCACTATTTAAATAATACCAGCTCATGTATTTTAATATTACTGCAAGTGGCAGATTTTTGTCTAAAATGGCAATTTCTTTTTGCATTATTAGACAGATTCATATTTATTTATTACGAACTTTCTCTAATTAAATATTACCAACTCGTGTAATTTTAAAATTGGCAGATCTTTTTTTCTTCAATAGACAGATTTATATTTTTTATTATCCCCTTTTTTTATTAGCAGATCTTTTTTCTTTACCAGACAGATTTATATTTTTTATTATTAGCTCTGACGATCATTTTTATTCATTAGCAGATCTGCTAAATCTCACCGCAGGTGATTTCACCGGTCAAATTATAATTCCAGCCAAATTCAATTGTGTAACCTAATAAAAAAGTTTTTGATTTTTTTTAGTTACAATGTGGTATAAATATTGCACTAATAGATCCGGAAGATACCCGTTTATAAGTAAATATGCAGTTAAATTTTGTGTATCCTCACTGAATAAATCACTTTACTTAAGAAATCTATTTCGTAATGGTCAAAAGTGGTCTATTTGACCTTAAAAGTGGCAAACGTGACCATCAGCTACCTTAATTGATGGTCAAAAGTGGTCTATTTGACCCTAAAAAGTGGTCATATAGCACATAGAAATTTTTCGAAAATTTCTGTTTGGTTATACTAATAATTGGTAGTTAAAGGCGAGGGCATATTTGACCACTTTTGACCATCAATTAAGGCAGCTGATGGCCACGTTTGACCACTTTTAACCATCAATTAAGGTAGCTGATGGTTACATTTGACCACCAAATAGACTACTTTTGACCATCAATTAAGGCAACTGAGTCATTTGACCACTTTTAACCATCAATAAGGTCAAGTTTGACCACTTTTAAGGTCAAATAGACCACTTTTGACCATTACGAAATAGATTTCTTAAGTAAAGTGATTTATTCAGTGAGGCTACACAAAATTTAACTGCATATTTGATTAGAAACGGGCATCTTCCGAACTCATTGGTGCAATTTTTATACCACATTGTTACTAAAAAAGTCAAAACTTTTTATTAGGTTACACAATTAACTCCAGCTGGAATTATAATTTGGCCGGAATAAAATCACCTGCGGTAAGGATCACCTGCGGTGAGATTTAGCGAATAAAAATGATCGTCAGAGCTAATAATAAAAAAATACAAATCTGTCTATTAAAGAAAAAAGATCTTCTAATGAAAAAAGGAGGCAATAAAAAAATATGAATCTGTCTATTAAAGAAAAAAGATCTACTAATTTTAAAATTACAAGAGTTGGTAATATTTAATTAGAGAAATTTGGTATTAAACAAATACAAATCTGTCTAATAATATAAAAAGGAATTGCCATTTTAGGCAAATTCAGTAATTTTAAAATACAAGTGCTAGTATTATTTTAAATAGCAGGAGTTGGTATTAATAAAATACCAATCTGTCCACATCGGCGCGCCATATAAAACAATTTCTTTTTAAATTATTATTAAATACAGACAAATAAAAATTTTATATAATATTGATAACATTATTATTATAAAATAGGTACGTACGAACACCATTTTTTGGGTTTGTACTTCCGATATTTGTCGCACAAAATGGCTTTGGGAATTTTTTTTTTAAATCAGCTGATCAGCTGATCATGCAATGTACAAATACATAACAATAACTTATGCAACCAACGGAATTGCCGCTCCGACATTACATCATAATTTTTTTTTTTTAATAATAGCTCTCTCGAAATAAATCAATATTTTGACGTAACTTTTAATTTTAAAATCCCTTTCTCTCTTTCTCTCTTTTCGTTTGGAAATATGGCATGTTCAAAGTTATTCTCAGGAGATTTACCTGAGTTAACGAACGAAATTATTCAATGTTTTCATTATGATTATAAAACATTACATTCGTGTATATTGGTTAATAGATTATGGTGTCGTTTAGCAATTCCATTATTATGGGAAGATCCATTTTCAGTTAAACTTCCTAAAAATTATTACTTTATTGAAACTTATTTGCGAAATTTGAATGATGATGATAAAGCAAAATTAAATGAATATGTAATTCATAATGAATTATTTCCTTCAAACATACTATTTAATTATCCTAGATTCATTCAACGTTTAGATACATATAAAATTTGTTTCTCTATTGAAAAATGGGTTGCAACTGTCAGGATTTCAACAAGAAGAGGGCAACATTCCAATTATTCTATGCAAAATATAAATTTATCAGCTTCACAAACATCAAACTTCACAAAACTAATTTTTAGATCATTATTTCTAATATTCATTAAAAACGAAGTTAATTTGCATAGTTTTAAAATGTCAATGGCTACATTTAGTGATATTGAATATTATGATGAGATTATTGGATTAATCTTACAAAACCGTAATTTCATTTATAATATTAAAAATTTAACACTTGATCTTGATGATGCAAAATATAACACAATAAAATTTTTAGAATTTCTTTGTTCTAATTGCAATTCAATTACATCACTTAATTTTCTACTTCCTTCATTTCATGTTTATCCAATAATCGAAAAAAATTTTTCACAAATAATTAAATCTCAAGTAAATCTTAGAAAGATTTCATTTGGTTTTGGTGATGAATACTCCTTATACCATCCTTTATTATCATTAAATAATCCTTATTGTTCAATTACATTAAGTACAATTGTATTTTATTATATTGATTTTAAAAATATAGATGTTTTAAGTGAAGTATTTAATCATTCGAATGTTTTAGAATCAATTCATATTATTTATTGTTATTATTTAGATTCTAAATTTATTCGACAAATTAATAATATTACAAAACCATTTAAATTGAAAACTTTATTTTTGGATGAAATGAATGAATCATTAGAACCATTAATACAAAAGTCTGGCAATTATTTAGAAAACCTTGGAGTTGGTCACTATAAATCACAAAAGTTACTACAATTAATTATAAAGTATTGTAGTAAAATTAAATTTTTGGTTCCTACTTGGCCAGATAATCAGAGTATTTATTCAGTATTCAATTTAATTGAAAATATTAACCAAAATCTTAATTATCTTTTAATTGATGCCCTTGCTATTAGTTATAATGATAATTATCATTCTAGTTCAATTATATTACAAAATTTAGGACAAATTCTTCCTTTTAAATTAGAATATTTGAATTTACATCTTAGAATTAATACAAATGATTTAGAAATATTCTTAAAAAATTCTCAAAATGTTTTTGTTAAAAAATTGTTAATTAGAAATACAAAGAATGAAGAAAGTCAAGATATTTTCCCATATATAAAAGAATATATTATGAAAAAGAAACGAGTTAAATATTTGGCTATTACAGAAAATTATAGAGGAAAAAATGAATTCTTGATTTCTTTGAAAGATAAAGTAAAAGAATTTGAATTATATGATATTCAAGTTCTAAATTATGAAGATTTGATTATTAACATTTATGATCTTATACAAGAAATTTACTATTAACTTATATAGTATACAACTTGGATTATTTTATATTATTTGCAATAAATAAAGTTATATTATATATATATATATATTTTTCCTTTATTAATATTGAAAATATTACAAACGTAACCAATTCTAATGTCAGCGTAAGTAAATACATTGAGTCAATAAAGTATCTATTTAATACAAAATTTGAAACTATGCTATAGAAAACTAAATATATTGTACTACAGTCTATTATAGCTATTATAGCGCTATCGATACCTCTATTTACTACTCTTTCACCTTGAGCAATAGCCACCTTTTTCTTTACCTTTATCTGTAGATCCTATTGTCTTACCATTGATATATGTAATCCTTTCACTAAAAGCCTCGTTAAATTAATTAAATTCTTCAACCTGATCTTCCTTCTGAACCGTCGAACCTGTTAAACTATCTGGTGCGTCGCGGAATTGTTTGTCCTCCGAAAAGTTATTGTTATTCGTGTTAGACGTCAACGTAGTCTTATGAGTTCTCCGTTTTATAAAATTTCCGTCTGTCTATTAGATCGTCTTGTTTCTTCACTTGTAATCCTTTTCCTAAATCATCTTCCATAGTTGATGTATATGGTTTTCATCGTATCGTTTTTGCTATTAAAATAAATTAGAATATACTCAACTTTGTTAATTCTAATTATTTTTCCAAAGCAGTCGCCATATTTCTCGATGTTGTCTTTAATAATTGTACCACCGTTTCCTTCCACATCATTCGCTAGTTTCTTACACGCTTGCCAACTAAATTTTTCCTTTATTTCACGTGGCGTTAATCTTGAATCAAACATTCTGAAGTAATACACATGGTTACTATTTTAATACATATATAGTAATATATTAATTCCTCGTCTATATATATCTTCATAATATTTGGTAAAACAAAGTTCAGCTTTAACCGTTTTGTATTTGTAGCATCGTTTGAATTTTAATTGTTCCACGTATCAACATTTCTAAAACGTTATCTCACGTGACGTATCGGCAAAATTATCGTCCAGATATCAGGATTTTCTCCGATTGTTACGCCTTCTATGTGGAGATCATTCTTTCTTTGTTTTAGCCGAATTTGCCTTGCCATTTGTACATTTTAAACTCATGTCTTGATATTAAAGTTATTTTGAACTTATTGTACAAGTGAATATATTATTGAATTCGTAAAAGAATAGTGTAATTATTTAGTGATATTCTATAAATCAAAGAAGAATTATTAATTATTTTACGTACGAATCTCGGTTTTATTTTTGTTTTTATTTAATCCATGAATCTATTTTAAGTAAAGTATCTAAAGAAAAAACTGAAGTAGTTACTGGGTTAATAGTATACTTAAGTTTTTGTCGCCCTGTAAAAAAAGTCAATCAGTTTTTTATATTCCATTTTTTTTCCATAAAAGCCTCATTTCCGGAATTAATAACCTTAGATCACGGAATTTAACAAATTATTTACATTTCCTGTGAATGGATCCGTGAAAGGCTCACTTTTACGAAGTCGTGTAATTAACTCAAATGATCTTAAGAATTCTTATTAAAAAAAAATATATATATCTTAAATTCTTTTATTGATCGGTAGTCGAGTTTAAAACTTTTTTTTACATCGTATTGAGAAATAAATTATGAAATGAAAATCATTTTAATTATGGAATGTATTAAATTAGTCATTTATATTTAATAATATTTGTGTTTAGTTTAATAAATTTAAAAATTAGATTTATTTGTGAATTTTGAATGTTATACAGTCCCTGGCGAAAGTTATGGCGGTGAGAATACCACTTCTTAATTACTATCCCGATTAGATCACTACTTGTTATACCAAATTGAATAGTGGAATGATCATTTAAAAAGCAATAAAAAAAAGTAATTTCAAATATTTTTGTTACCCAAAATGGCATATTCATAATAATAATTTTGTACATCGAGATTTTCATAGTAGAAATATGTTATTTTCTAAATATTAGAAAGTTGGAGACTTAGGATTATCACAACCTGCAAATAATACATTATCAAATAATGAAATATATGGAGTGATACCTTATATTGCACCAGAAATATTTAAAGGTTCTGCATTTTCAAAAGAATCTGATGTATATAGTTTTGGTATGATTATGTGAGAAGTTACGACAGGTTGTAAACCTTTTGCTAATATTGAACACAACGTTGAACTTATTTATGAAATTATTGATGGAAAACGCCCTGAAATTACAAATGACACCCCTGAATGTTTTGCAAATTTAATGAAAAAATGTTGGGACTCTGACCCTTTAAAAAGACCAACTAGTTATGAAATAGAGCAATCTCTTAACAAAATGTATGGAGACGAAGTATTTAAACAAGCTGAAAAAAAGAGATTAGTATTAATACAATTAAAGCAACTTGGACCCGAATTTAGTGAAAAATCTCATCCAAAAGCAATTTATACAAGTAGAGCATTAAGTTCTTTGATTTCAAAAGCTTCGACTATAAATTCTTCTTCAATGATCTCATTTAATGTCAAACAAGGTATGTTATATTATTAAGTAATAATTAGCCATTAATGAAAAAACTTGAACCATTAGGTAGACGATAAGATATTAATAATTGAATTTACTTCTTTAAATTTATATTTAACTTAGATATCTTTTATTAATTCTTTTATTAATTTTTCAGAATATATTAAAAAAGAATATGAATTTGATATAAATAATATTCAAAGGTAATTAATTCTATATAAATTGCTAATAATATAAAATAAATAATACTAATTTCATACATTTTTTAGTTCATCCATACAAAATACAAATTCCGCTACTCAAAGCTTAACTGTATCCGTAAATTCTTCAAGAAAGCGTAATTCTGAAGAATTAAAGAATGAACCGAATGAAACTCAAAAAAATAGTAAGTAAACTCATTATTTACGCATGCAATATATAGTATCTATAGTTTTCACACCAACAGTTTTACAACATGTTTTTTTAATTAAAATAGGCAAATATACTAAAACTGATAATTCAGATGATGAATGTTGTTGAATATAATTGAGCCTAATAAATTGTATTAAAGAAATAAAAGAGAATATATTACTACCTTACTTTGCGCTCTGTAATTGTATTTACCTATAATTATAATTATTGTTATGTAACAAATAAGATATATTCATTTATAGACAATACAAGTTTAGTTGGACAATTCTGTTCATCCTAGTAATCATTTTGATATACCAAATTATTTTTAAGTATAAATATCAGATATAATTTAATAAAAACAAATACATTTATTAACAATATTAGATATACTAGGCGGAAACCGTTAAGAGTTCAAAACGAAATTGGTATGATTTTGTGTCACTACTGTTTCGTCATTTTTTCAAATTAGTTATTCTCATTATAGTACAACTCACTACAGATTTTACTGCTGTTTTGATCATTAATCTTATCAGACGTAGGAACTGTTTGGATTCACTACTAATTTTCGTGGACAAATTTTTGTTTTGTGGTTATGGATAATATAGAATTAAATATGGAGGTTAGGTTTGGAATGGATTTATTGTAATGTACTAATCAAAAATCTTAGATTAGTTTAGACTAGCAAAGTTTTAGTCATGTATTTAGTGTAGATACTTTATTGATAAGATGTTTTTTTACGTCGACTGATTTTTTTCATAATATTAATAAAGTTCATTATTAAAAAAAGAAAAAAAGACGTGACGTCATGACGATGTGACGATCAATTTTTATATAACTAAAAAAAATACAATGTGTAACCGTAACGTTTGACTATGTGTAACTTGAAATCCCATGCCATAGATCCATGTGCATTCCAATCAACTAATCCAATTTCAGCCTTTTTTTTTTTATTATTAATTTTTTTGTCCGTTTTTTTTTTTCAAATATTTTTGGTTTAAATTTTTTCATCCTTTAAAAAATTTGTTTTTTCTCATTATTTTCCCGTTTAGGTTTAATTTTTTTTCCCAAACTGAAACTTTTTTTTCACTCTTTTATTAATTAATTTAATTAATTGATAATAAGAAACGATTGGAAATTTATTTTGATAGAATGATTAAAGCGTATTAAAAGATGAATCTAGGATTTAGGGTTAAATAAGATTTTGGTTATTATGAGAACTTTTATTTGTTTATTTAGTTTCTATTTAAATTCAAAAAAAAGTTTTAATAGTCTCCTAATCCTAATTTCACCTGGACACTAACTCACGGATGATACAAAGGAATTGAATACTAGAATTCTCATCATATATTATTTGCTTATATATAAATCACATTTGAGTTTACTTATATCTAGTTAAAAAACACAATATAAATTTTCAGTATTAGATTTTTTGGTAGATAATATACTAACTATTTTTCAAATTTACATTTACAGATCAATTATACTAAAATAATTGTGATGATGCTGAGATTTAAGGATTTTTGAGTAACAGAATTTATAACACGTAAAAATAAAATCAAAAATTAAAATTAATTTTCTTTCTTTCTCTATGTAAAAAATAATTTATTACAATGACCAATTACTCAATCTTGGCTGGCTAGATCGGACTCCCTAAAAATAGTAAAAATAAGTTACTTCATTTATTATTTTTAGCATGTAATAAAATTAATATGTAGAAGCATGTGTAAAATAGCAAGTTAAAAAATTACGTAAGATAATATAAATTTTTTTGTAAAGATCTATGCGTGATGCTAACGAGAAAATCACAAATTTTTTTTGTTTGGTCAATGAAATCTTTTTTCTTCTCAATTAGTAAATTTATAAATAAAACAAGGACACTATTATTAAAAAAAATTTATAAATAATTGATGTAGTGATTCTTAAAGCACTTAATTTGGTATTACATAGATATAAAGTGAAATTAGATAATCTTCACGAGTAAATTAGTCAAATATGATTACCAAAAAATTGCGTAACTCTTCTCATGATATAAACACTCAGAAGAATATATAAATCATTTCTTATTTCCAGGTAAGAGTTTAACCAATTTTGGCCAAAGTTAATTTTTTCAACTAGAATTGAGTAGAAGTTTGTTAACTTAGCTAAATGTTTATCACTCGCCTCGTGAATAATGAGTAAATGGTTCCAACGTGAAATATCAAGAATTTATGTGCTAATTTACTTGATATTTATTAATTTATAAACAATTTCTATTTTTCCCACATATTAAAAAAAAAAGAAAATATTTATAAATTTCAGATTTAAAAAAAATTTTGTTTCGTAAATCCGGTAAAACTTGGCGTAAAAATTTCTACGACCGTTAGGATATATAGTATGTAGTATCGCTCTTAAACTTACTAATATGATTTAATATAATTTTTTCTTTTAATAGGGAATGACAGATTGTTTTTGGCCTACTTGCTATTTAAAGGTAATAATAATAGGTTAACATAAATTTGTTACGAAATAATGCAGTATGATAAATAATTAATCACCAAATCCTTTTTGTCATGTTAAGAAAAAAAATAAAATAAAACAAATCTTTAAATACGTTTTCGAAAATATACAGATATTGAAAGAGTTAAGTAATATTCCACGTGATAGCCAGACAAATAAACTTCTCTAAAATGTGTTATTTCTGTTTTTGGTTTTAACATGGTACAATGTTTCATTTATCAAACGTCATTGTTATCAGTTTAAATAACTCTAAAAGTCCTTTTAATTATTTGCTGGTAATGAAAGAGAATATGATGAATTGAATCGAATCTCACTTCAATTACTAAATTAAATAAAAGAAAAAATAATCAGAATATTGTAAGTTGTTAAAAATGCATTGATGAATAAATAAATTTTACCTACTAGTCTATTACATTATCATATTGATCACGTTTTTATTATCAGCCAATTTCACTTCAATAATGCGATTGTTCTTTGCTAATAATAACATCTATTATTTTATATTTTCGAAGTATTTTAGAAAATTTACAAAAAAACTTGTGAACCCTTAGGATATTCTTCAAGAATTTTATATAATTTGCAAAATGTTGAGTATAATTTTCTAATGACCTAAATTCTTAGGAAGTCCTAGTAAATGATTTTTTCCATTAAAAAGTGAATAAAAAATGATGTTTAAATAAGGATCATTTTATAGAGTCGCTCACCAAATAGATATAGTCATCAATAATGTCATCCAGATATACCTAAAAAATGGATAGTATACTCTTAAATATTTAGTGACTTTAGTCTCCAACTACAATAATTTTATTTTTCCTGCAATAAAAAATTATCAAGAGATGATCTCTGAATTTTTTTTTAGAAAGTTTTATTGAGTAGCGAAATTATTTAAAACATGGTTAACTTTTAATTTTTATAAGCTCATTATGTTACGAAAAAGGCAATAAATTTGCCTGAAAAATATGTTACTACATTATAATATCGAAATATTATGAAATAAAACTTTATAATCAAAATTGAATTTTTGATTTCGCCTTTTCATTCGAAACTTCAAATTTGGCTCATTAAACATCAATTTCCAAAAAAAAAAAAAAAATCCTAAGTAATAACTAAAATAAATATTGTTGAAAAAAAAAAGAAAATTAATCCATTACTAAATATTTAATATTTTTTTATTACCATTGAAATTTATTGATAACATAGAAAATCATCATCACAAATATGACAATTGAAATTTTATTTTATTATGAATTTAAAGGTGTTTCCATTTTTTGAATTCTATGATTATTTGAAAATAGGTTTTTTCCCAAAACATCAAAATTAAATTTGCAGAAAATAATTCTAGTCTACAAAAGCTTAACCTTAACGTCATTTGTACCTTTGTAGTTTTTACAGAACGTGTATAATAAAAAATAAAGGATCCAAGTTGTCGGTAATGACGGATTATTTTGTCTATATTTTATGATCAGATGATCATTATTTTGTTTACAATGCAGCACATGCAGCACATGACAGGTAGACAATATTAAAATTTTGGTGGTTGCACAACTTATTTGTTTAACCGTCTATGGAAACTTTATTTTTTTTTTGCACTTAAAAATATTTCTTTTTTTTACAAAAATGTCCAATATTCGGAAAAAATTAATGCGAGCAGTAATTAGTGAATCATTTACGTCAATTGATTATAATATTCACGTTGGCCTTCATGAACAATACGAATTTAGTAAACAATTCATTCTTGCTGACAAATCTCTTACAGAAGAAGAAAAAACTGAAGCAATAAGATTAACTAATCAATCTTATGACCGAGATAAAATTATTTATAATTCAGGGACAAGAAGAATTTGTGAAAATTGTAACCAAAAATGTTTAGCTACATTATATTGTGAATATTGTGTTCGAAATTATTTAAAATCTAATTTTTCAAGTTGGACTTCTGGAAATAATGTTATTGATAATTTAATAAAAAATTGTCAAATGGAAACACTTTCACCTGATACTGTAATTGAATGGATTCCTTATAATAATTTAGAAAATATTAAATATCTTACAAAAGGTGGATTCTCAGAGATTTATACAGCAGAGCGGATTGATGGACCTTATGAAGAATGGGATTCTAAAGAGCAACAATTAATAAGATTTGGAACTCTTGCTGTAATACTTAAAGAATTAAAAAATATTGAAAATGCAAGTCAAAGTTGGTTTGAAGAGGTTTGTAAGTTTAAAAAATATTTAAAGAACTTAAATTTAAAATTTAATTGTTAATAATAATATTTATTATTTTTTAAAGGCTAAATCACATTTAACTTTAGGCAACAAACATCAATCTATCGTTCAATGTTTTGGTTTAACACAAAATCCATCAAATGGAAATTATTTACTCGTAATGTATAAATTGGATGTAAATTTAAGAGAATATTTACAACAAAATCATAATCAACTTACATGGAATGAAAGAATTAAAATTACTTTTTTAATTATTGATAAACTTTATTGGATTCATGAAGAGAATTCAATTCACAGAGATTTGCATTCTGGAAATATATTATATTCACAGTTTAATGATCATTGGCGTATTAGTGATCTTGGATTTTGCGGTCCTGCAGACAAACCATCAACAAGTATATATGGAAATCTTCCTTACATAGCTCCCGAAGTTATTAATGGAAAAGGGTATACTTATAAATCTGATATTTATAGTATTGCAATGCTTATGTGGGAAATTTCATTTGGACAACCTCCATTTATGAATTATGAACATGATTGTATCCTTGCAATTAATATCATTGATGGTATAAGACCAAAAATTATATCAGAAATTCCTTCCGAATATAAAAGTCTAATGGAACAATGTTGGGATGCTAATCCACTAAAAAGACCTGATACTAATACACTCTTTAATAAAATAAGCGAAATTAAATCATATTACCAAAACAAACCTGATGAACTACCTCAATCAATAATACAAGTAGACGAAAAAACAAGCAATATCATGAGTAGTAAAATATTTACAAGTAAAATTCATAATTTTGAAAATCTACCTGAACCAAAAAATGCAACAGAAGGTATGCTTTTTAATGTTCATTAACTATTTGGTTTTTTTTCTTTAACATTATAATTAACAATACTTTTTTTTAATTGAATAATAATAGAAGAACAAAAAGGTAATATAAAGTTAATAATGTTTTAGTATAAATCCTTTAATTAATAATCTTTTTTTTTTAAAAAAAAACAGCATTTTATACCACTAGATCATATGATTTTAGTATTTCTAGTAATGGTAAGTATTTATTAAAATAATATTGAATTTTATATAAATAAAATAACATATGATTGATTTTCATTATAGCTAGTAAATCAAGTAAAATTAATTTTAAAGGTAATTTATTCTTATATTAGTGTTTTATAATGAATAAATACTAATTTATATCTTGATTATAGATAATGATAGTAAAGAATCGTCCAGATTATTTAAAAAATTGAAAATGGAGAACGGTAAAGCCTTAAATATTTAATTCTAATTTTCGTTGAATATAAGAATGAATATTTTATTAAATTTGATTTATTAAATAATAGATGACGTTCAAAATGACTACGCGAGAGAAATAATGCAGCAACGATCAAATATTAGTATTAATGGTAAGTAAAATAAATTATTTATAATAATGATCAGTTATTATTATTCTAATTTATCTTATTTATATAGATGAAGTACAAAATAATCCAAATATTCATTCAGAAGAAAAAGATAAACAAGAAACTCCCGATGGTTTGTTTATAATTTAATATTTTAATGATATTAAAATAATATATTATATTTATTTACTAATATATTTATTCTCTTTAGATGGATTTTAAATTAATTTACTTGAAAATAAATTCATTTTTTTACTATTTATTATTTTATTTTGGAATTATTTAAACACTAAGATTAGAGTAGTAAAAAGATTCTTAGTTTGTAATTTAAAATAATTCAATTCTCTATTTTTTATAGGACTTTTCAATTATTAAATAAAGATAGTAATTATAAATTTATTATAAAATATTATGTGACAACAGAGTAATTGTGTAACAACATATTAGTGTTTGCAATAAAAAATTATTTATAAATTATTCATTTGATTATTATTTTCAATTGTATAAATTTTAATAAATATGTTATAAATATTTAAAATGATTATTATTCATCAAAAGCGTTAACCCATTTTACCAACATTTGATTAGATTGCGTCCAGTTTTCATCTTTTAATTAATATTCATCTGGTAACCCGTTTCCAAACCCTCAAAAACTAAATCCTCGTCCTGCTATTACGGCTTTCATGGCGTATATTCCTGAACCTCGACCAAAAATCCAATTTTCGAAGACCCGGCATATATCCAATCTTTAAAATAAAGGTCAAATATCAAGCGATGATGTAATAAAATAGGACGTCAACAAAGTCTTGTTGATATTTCTTGGAACATTGAACGTAATATTAATTAATGAAGATTTACTATTTCACGTGATGATACTAATTCAAAGTCCAAATGTGTTACAAAACTTAGGACTTCAAAAATTAGAATATTTATGTTTAGCGCTTGCTTTTTGGATAAATGATCTGGAAATATTTTTAAAAATTCACAAAACACTTTTATTAAGAAATTACTATTAATTAAAGGTAAAGCTGAATTTCACAGGGTCGGCGCTTTATAATATTCGTATATTTATTTCTATATCAAATAAAAAACCGCATATCTTCCAACAGGGCGGACATCCCCATATTATCACGATATTGCCGATCATTTTGCCGATCACTTGTCCAATATTATCACATAAAAAAATACCGTTGAATTAGTTTTTTCACAAATTCTACATAATAATGTAAAAAATTTCGATTTTATTTACTTTATTTTATTTATTGTTAATAAATTAGTTCTTAAAATAATTCATAAAGATTTTGTCAAATATCAGACATATATTAATTTTACAATAATTGTAAACATTTATTTAATGATAACTTTTGGGTTATCAAAAATTATCCAGGTTTATTTTAGCCATTGATTCTTGAATACCTAAATAATATACTGTAAAAGTTTCAAGTTTCGCCCGAAGATCTGTGGCTTCGCCCGAAGCTTTAAAGTCACGTTAGCAGATGATCGGCATATATATAGCATATATATTAATTATTGAAAATTTGACGTAAAATCTAACTTTGGAAACACACCTTATTTTGCCACAATACTTTTATATTAATTTATTGATAAATGAAACTATTAAATAAAATAATTTAACATAAATTGTCAGAACATTTATTGCTTGGAATAAAGCTTCAAATTTAACGTGATATCACTTATATCATGATCGGCAAGTGATCGACATTGTGATATAATGCATGTCCGCCCTGTTGCGGACATCCCCATATTATCACGATATTGCCGATCATTTTGCCGATCACTTGTCCAATATTATCACATAAAAAAATACCGTTGAATTAGTTTTTTCACAAATTCTACATAATAATGTAAAAAATTTCGATTTTATTTACTTTATTTTATTTATTGTTAATAAATTAGTTCTTAAAATAATTCATAAAGATTTTGTCAAATATCAGACATATATTAATTTTACAATAATTGTAAACATTTATTTAATGATAACTTTTGGGTTATCAAAAATTATCCAGGTTTATTTTAGCCATTGATTCTTGAATACCTAAATAATATACTGTAAAAGTTTCAAGTTTCGCCCGAAGATCTGTGGCTTCGCCCGAAGCTTCAAAGTCACGTTAGCAGATGATCGGCATATATATAGCATATATATTAATTATTGAAAATTTGACGTAAAATCTAACTTTGGAAACACACCTTATTTTGCCACAATACTTTTATATTAATTTATTGATAACTGAAACTATTAAATAAAATAATTTAACATAAATTGTCAGAACATTTATTGCTTGGAATAAAGCTTCAAATTTAACGTGATATCACTTATATCATGATCGGCAAGTGATCGACATTGTGATATAATGCATGTCCGCCCTGTTATATCTTCCCAAATCCTTCGCAAATCGGTCCTTATATATCGTTCAAAATTCTGTACAAATTCGTACGCGTCTATCGAACAAATTCACCATCCGGCCAATTTTGCCCTCCGGTGTAATGCCAGGAATTACCTAGTGAATTTATTAATTGTAGGACGCAGTATCATATTTAGTTTTTAAAAGTGTAGAAAATTTTAAAGTGTTATAATTGTGGAATGTAACATCCGTAACGATGTAAAACTATTCTTGTGTTCGGATTTATTTTAGATTAGATCTGGGAACTATGTTCGGAATATTATTATAATAAGAAATGGGATTGAAGATCAATTTTTGGAAATTTAAAATTTATCAAAGGTGGAAAACTATACTTTTGACGGGAAACCATGAAAATGAAAAGGATTTATTAAAATCAAAGGATGCCAAAATCAATATTGGAAGAGTTTAGAAAGGAAGACCAAACAATTTTTATGAAGCGTATTTGATCAAGTAAAAAGGAGATTTTTGAGATTAATTTTTAGTATTACATTATTATATTAACCAAGCATTGTATTGATTATTACTCGTGTCAATATTTTATATTACTGCATTATTAAATAAAGTACTATTTCACTATTTGTTGTAGATCAAGGTGGCAATGTGATTTATCGCTGATCAGACGATTTAGCCGTCCAGTTAAGCCACTCCTATCTTAGCCATCACATCTAAGCCTCCGATTTCCTTCTATATGCCCAATAAATAAATAAAACTATATAAACTAGAAAAATAAAAAAAATAAACTATATACATATATAAAATAAACTATAAATATAACCTTAAACTAAAAATAACTTATATATATAAAACATATTCATGGATTTCTTATAACCAGATTTTAATAAGATTCCGGTTAATCAAAGTCAAGTCATATAGATTGCATGGTAACTTTTTAAAAAGAAAGCGAGGGTAAAAATTGATTGAAAAAAAAATTAAGTAAAAATTTCGAAAAGGACATATTTTTCTAATTAATTTGAATTTTTGCCTCGTGCAAAAATGTTCGTTAGCTTATTAAAATACGTTTGTAAACTTAAACTGGCTGGAATTATTAACTTTTTAAGATAATCTCGCGATAAGACTTTTAAAAACATTTTACTTGTTTATATACAAATCTTCATATTTCTTTATTTTTTCATAAAATAAAAAATACTCTTTATATTTCTTTAGAAGTAAAAATAATATTTTTATAAAATATATTTATTAATAGTATTATTTATGTACAATACTTAAATAATATTAATTCGTGATCCGTGAGTCGATCACTAGTAATATTTTCCTGATACCCGATTTTCATTCCTTAAATAAAGCCCCAAAGTCTCAAATAGTTTGTTCTTTAAAATAAATTAATAAATTTCTCTCATTATTTGACACGCCAGATTCCCATTTTCTGTAGATCATTTGCAATTGACTCGTAGATCACGGACTCGTGGATCACGAATTGATATAATATAATAATAAATCCGTTTAGATACCCACTTTTACAAAATTTTATTTTTACTAGATATATTTAATATAAAATTTAGTTATCATTAATTTTGACTAGAATAAAAATAATAAATAATATGAAAAAATCGTATTTTTTCGTTTTACATAAACACTATCGCTCTTATTATCTTGGAAAATTATCTTTCTTTCATAAAATTAAATGATATAAATAATAACTGAAATTGGCTCATATCTCAGCCAGTTGGACTTTATTAAAAAAAAAAAAAATTTTATAAATTATCACTATACTGGATAAAAAAAAATAATGTCATATGAATTTTGCAATGTATCTAAAACTTTATGTTACAAGAACCATACACTTCCATTTACTCATTATATTATCAACTTTCCATTATAATTTTGTAAAATAAAATTATTTAACAAATCTCAAGAATTATATAACTAACTCAATTCGTTTATAAAATCATAAACTTGAATATGTAATTGATCATATCTCATAACTTGAATACCATGAACTTTAAACTCTTCTACATCATTAGAACCAATAGGAATACTATCTGTAGCTAAATATGCGACCCTTTTTTCTTTCATAACATATTGCTTAATACAAGATAAAATGATTTCACTATCTTGATGCGTCTTTTCTCTGATTAAAAACCTCCTAATAAAAACATTTTGAGAATTATTGAAAAATACTTTCAAATCATTTATATTGATTTTAAGATCCAAACTTAAATATTCTAATCTATTAGGAAGAATTTGTCCTAAATTTTGTAATATAAGTGAACTAAGATTATCTGATTGATATAAACCAAATTTTGACAAACAAATTGAAAGATAATTAAGATTTTGTTGAATATTTTCAATTAAATTTAATGCTGAAAAAATATTTTTATCATCAAATCCTTGTAAATCTATAAATTTGATTTTATTACAATGAATCTTAACTAATTTAAATGCTTGTAGTTTATAATTGTTATTTATTGATGATCTAAATCCAATATTTTCTAAATAATTACCAGACTTTTGTAATAATAATATTAATAAATCAATTTGTAATATAGAACTTCTATCCATAAATAAAGATCTTAATTTAAATGGTTTAGTTAGATTAATAATTTGCTGAATAATAGTAGAGCTTAAAGAATAACAATAAAGAATATGAATAGAATCTAAAACATTTAATTGATCAAAAATCTCATTAAAATTAATTCCCAAATATTCTAAATAAGTCTTATGAAATATAATTGATTTTAAAGTATTTGAACAATTAGAAATTTGAAAATTTTTTAAAGAATTATTACTACAATCAATATGAATTATTTTAAGGTTTTGTTGTGAATTAATCAGGTTGGATAAACCTTTTTCAACAGGATCATCTATTAAAGAATGAACATAAAGTGATGAAATTGATCTGCAATTATAATAAAAGCATTTCATAAATAGTGATAAATCACTATAACTATTTAAATAAATTTTCAGATTTTTAACATTACAGATAAAATTGGGATTTTGTAAGATTAACTGAAAAGCGGAATTGAAACAAACATAACTACTTAAATCCTTGTCATATAGAAGTCTAAATTCAAAAGTATATAAAGTAGCTTCATTTTCAATAAATATTTTGATTAATGATATGAAAATAAAACTTGACAATTTCAAAACTGCGTCAAAGTTTGAAACCATTGCGTTTATAGCCCAGGTTTCAATAGTACTACGAACTCTGTATGTGTTTAGACATTTAATATAACTAGAATAATTAAATAATATATTTGAAGGAAGCACTTCAGTATTAATTCCATATTCATTCAATTTTATTTTGTCGTCATCATTTAATTTGTGTAAGTAAATATCAATAAAGTGATAATTTTTAGGATACCCCTTTGAGAACGGGTCCTCCCACAATGATGGAATCGCCAAACGACACCATAATCTATTAACTAAAATACATGAATGTAATGTAGAAAAATCATTCCGAAAATACTGTATAATTTCATTTGTTAATTCAGGTAAATCTCCTGAAAAAAATTTTGAACATGCCATATTGAAAAAGAAGGAAAGGGTGAATATTATGATTTAAAATTTTCAAATTTTCAACAAAATTTATATAATGTTTCGGAGTTTCTATTCCCCCGAGACACAATGGATCAGCTGATCATGACATGTCTATAATTAGTGTAATCGCAATGCAATAATTAAATAACCGCAGCTATCTAATCTTAATTTAAGTAAACGCGAGTTTACATCGGAATCCTTATGCATTTCTGAAATCTGTGACAGGTGGAGATAGGAAGGAGTGATGTATACGCGTCACCTGTTCACGTGCAGCCACGAGTTCAAAAACACTAAGTATCTGAGGGACTTAGAATTTTTTTCGTGCCAAAAAATTATTTGTCACCCGTTATCTGTCACCGCGATCGGCATAACCTGTCACAGATTTCAGAGGTGCAATCCTTATTTGGTATGATGCAAATTTTAGTCATGTGACTCAAAAAATATATAGATATTTTTTTCATTAGCTTATAATTCTAATAAAGCTTTAAATGTGGTGGTTCTAACACCCTATAAAAAATTCTGAAAAAAAAAACTCCGATAAATGATCATTTTTCTGAAAAATTTTTTATAGGGATAATATTAAAATAAAATTTATTATTGATATGGTATTAAAAAGGTCACATACTCTCAGATTTTGAATATAAAATTTGCCTAACTTGAAAAAAATATATAATTACCCAAAATTTTTTAAATTATAATATTAGAATCAAATCACACAAAATCTTATAATTACTAGTAGTGTTTACAACTTTGCATGCCAAAACTTTTAAAAATAAATATAGTTAATTATTATATTTAATAACATGAAAGGCTTGTCTGTACCAGAACGATAAATCTCTTTAAACTTTGCATTGTTTATTTGTATTTATGAATGGTATTACATTTTTTTATCTAGTCCGCACAAGATGTTCATGTAACGCAATTGAAATTAGAGGTTGTGAAATAATAAATATTACGTTTCTTCCGTCGGCAGATATGTCTTGTAATATTTGATATAAATTAAATATAGTAACCTGTTGCTTTTCACCTGAACCAATGAACTTAGTATCGTATAATACTTAAATTTTTCTAAATATAAATCAGAATTTTCTTTCAATGTATATATATATTTAATTAACTAATAGATGGTATATAGTTTCGTTTATTTACTAGAGTTAATAATTAGTCAATAAGGATAATAGTAATTATATATTAATTTAAAATATAAAAGTATATGGCAAATTAAATTTACAATATGATTATATTAGAATAATACAGCTATATTTACAGTATAATTATGTTAGAATGATATAAATTATATTTACAATATAAATATATTAAAAATAAATAATAATTAATTGGATAAATCTAATTGTAACAGCCTGTTACGCGTCTTATTTGTAACAACCCCCAATTTTATCCAATTAAAATTTAAGATCAGGCGTAATGTAAACAAAAACAAAAGATCAGTTGTGTAACTAAGACAAAAGAATTTTTTAAAAAATTTCAAGAAACTGCTTATAACTTAAAATTTTGTCTATGAAACTGTCTTAAGTACATTAAGTAAAAGTTTTCCAAATTAAATTTGGCATATAAAAATTTTATTTGTGAAACACATATTAAATTTATTATTAAAAAAAAATAAAAAAAGGATGTTACAAATAAGATATATAACAGGCTGTTACAAATACATTTTTTCTAATTAATTTATAAATTTATTAAAATTACAAAATTTTCCAATAAAATTTTCCAATAAATATTCTATAAAATAGATCTAACAGATCTAACGAAATTTCAAGCCAAAATTCTCAATACCCTTATTAAAAAAATTATTTTCGATAAAACCCTTGTTAAAAAAATATTCTTTCCTTAAAAATATTTTCATCTTATTAAAAAATTCTCAAAAAAAAATTCTTTATCAAGAAGAACTCCCTCCTATTAAAAAAAACTTCTTTAATAAAATTCTCTATCGAAAAAAAAAGATCTCCTTGTTAAAAAATTTTCTAATAAGGAAAACTTTCTTTTAGTTCTGAAGCTTTTTAAAATTTTTGATCATTTTTTTTTAAATGAAAAAAAAACCAAGCGAAAGAAATAGTATTCAACAATAAATATGAGATGATATACTATAAAATGCTTACTAATGTGTAAATGGCGGGTGAATTATTTTAGAATCGGAAATGATCGGTCCATCGGCCGATCATTTGTCCGATTCTAGTAAAATTTTATTTATTCCTAATTAGCCAGGATATAAATAATGCATATTAACTTAATAAGTTAATTTCTAAAAAAACAATTTAATTACATTAATAATCAACATGGTACAAATTTAAAAAACACGGATATATCAGACGCATATACGGGTCACTCTAAATATAACGATTACACAATCTTTTATTTATTATATAGATATTTACTGTACCTCCTGAACAATTCTCATTTAATTACTAAGGTTTATATACAGTAATTTGTCCAAAGTTCTTAAACTTTGCTTTATTAGAACAAAAAATACAAATCAAAGTCACGCAGTCACGCTCGATAAAATCGTTGCAGTCACGTGGTGTCACGTTCAGATTACCTGTACTAAATTGTGTAACCCTGCTTCCATTCGTCAACAGTTATTTGCGGGATTCCAAAAAGGATCATCAACCTTATAAATCAGCCACAAAAATTTTTTATAAAATTATATATAATAAAAATGAATAGTAAAGCTCTCAAAGAATGCCAAAAAAACTTGCACGTGAATGTCAGCAGCATAGTCGCAAAAAACAGTAGATTAAAAATATAAAAAATATAAAATAAATTTATTTAATTAAATATACATTATCTATCTAGTTTAAATAATAGGAGGCTTATACAGTTACATAACCGGTTGATCGAAATTCCGATAGTTGTCATACAATATTTTTTAATAATCAGATCATTGTATAAATAACATGTGTAACCAGCGGAATTGCCGCTCCGAAATTATATAATAAATTTATCATATTTTGACATACCTTCCTAATTTTGAAATATCCTTTTCTCTCCTCTTTCTTTTCGTTTGACAATATGACATGCTCAAAGTTATTTTCAGGAGATTTACCTGAATTATTAGACAAAGTTATACGATATTTTCATTATGATTATAAAACATTACATTCATGTATATTGGTTAATAGATTCTGGGTTCGTATAGCGATCCCATTATTATGGGAAGATCCTTTTTCAAAGAAATTTCCTAAAAATTATCGTTTTATCGAAATTTATTTGCATTATTTGAATGATAATGATAAAGCAAAATTAAATGATTATGAAATTGATTATCATTTATTTTCATCAAATACATTATTTAATTATTCTAGATTCATTCAACGTTTAGATACAAGTAAAGTTCGTAAATCTATTGAAAGATGGACTAAAGCCGTTGGTAGTAGTACTCTTATAACCTCCATACGAAATAGAAATTTACCGTCAAACTTTACAAAATTAATGTTTAAATCATTATTTCTAATATTCATTGAAAACGAAGTCAATTTACATTGTTTTGAAGTTAAAATATTTAATAATCCTGATATGATATATTTTGATTTGATTATTGAATTAATTTTACAAAACCCGAATTTCATTAATAATATTAAAAGTTTAACATTTTATTTTGATATCATAATAAATAATAACATAATAAAATTTATTAGATTTCTCGATTCTACTAATTATTGTAATCCAATTTCATCACTTTATTTAAAATTTCATAATTCAACAATTAAAAAAATTTCATTACAAATAATTAAATCTCAAAAAAATATTAAAAAAATTTCATTTGACTGTAATGGTCGATTCTTGGACAATTTAGTATTGTTATCATTAAAAAATACTAATTGTTCAAATACATTAAATTCAATTATATTTTATTTCGTTGATTTTGAAAAAATAGATGTTTTAAGTGAAGTATTTAATTATTTGAATGTTTTAGAATCAATTCATATTATTTATTGTGATAGTATAGATTATAAATTTACTCAACAAATTAATAATATTATTAAACCATTTAAATTGAAATCTTTATTTTTGGATTTAATGGATGAAAACGATGAATTATTAGAGCCATTAATAGAAAAGTCTGGCGATTATTTAGAAAATCTTGGATTTATTTACAGTAGATCAAGATCACAAAGATTACTACAATTAATTATAAAGTATTGTAGCAAAATTAAATGTTTGGTTCCTACTTGGCCGAATAGTCAGAGTATTCATTTAGTATTCAACTTAATTGAACTTATTAATCAAAATCTTAATTATCTTTTTATTGATCCCTTTGTTATTAGCTATAATGATCATTATTATGATGCTAGTTCAATTATATTACGAAATTTAGGACAAATTCTTCCCGTTAGATTGGAATATTTGGATTTAATTCTTAGAATTAATACAAATGATTTAGAAATATTCTTAAGAAATTTACAAAATAATTTTATTAAAAAATTGTTAATTAATGGAATAAAGGAAAAAGAAGGTCAAGATATTTTCCCATATATAAAAGAATTTATTGTGGAAAAGAAACGAGTTAAATATTTGGCTATTAAAGAAACGTTTCATTATGAAGAAAATGATTGGTTTTTCCAGAAGGACAAAGTAGAGGAAATTGAATTATATGATATTCAAGTTTTAAAATATAAAGATTTGTTTATTGATATTAATGATTTTATAAAAGAAACTTATTAACTATATATTATAGTATGTAATTTAGATTATTTTATATTATTATTACAATAAATAAAGTTACACTATTTACTTGATAAAATTAAAGTATACTAATAATGTATCAATGTATTGTATTAAATGTTACCAATCAGCTGTTGAGCACAAGCTGCTAAAAAATATATATAGGTGGTTACGTACTAATCCATCGACTTTCATACCGAATCAACGTCTACTATACCTAGTGATGAAACTATACAATCTGTACTAGCAACATTAATTTAGAACCTTCTTACTAACTCTTTTTATATAGCCATATGTTTTATTAGAAACATAATTGCCAATAAAAATTAAATATAATATCACCATTAACGCCGTTTAATTTAGAAAAAAATTCTTCAAATGTTTTGTATGCGCAACGCTGATTCCCTTAGCCTTATACTGATGGTACAGTTAAACAGATTGCAACGATATCTTGTAAATGATTTTGGATGGATTGAAACAGAATATACTAACTCAACCATCCAATATTCAAAGGAAACATTGCATTCTTACCTTTTTCCACCAAGGCAGAAGTAATGGCAATCGTGACTGCTTTGACAGTACTTCCAAATACTTGCAGTATCAAATCTATATAGACTCAGATGCCATTATTGATTTTTTAGTATTTTGAGTTGGTGTAATATGTTTAGGTATTTACGTTTATTATTCTTGTTAAAAATTTTAATATTAAAATAGTATCATATTTAAAAATCATACCGATCATCTAATCTTCTAAATTAAAAAAATTGAAGGATATTTTCTATGTATTTTTTTTCTATAACTGTTAGTTTAGAAAAAGTTTTTTTTTTGCATGAAATCCATTCAATTTTGATTGAAGCTGATAATTCGGGATTGATTAATAATTGATTGGCTCAATCAATAATTGATATTACAAAATTTGATTAAGAAGTAAGAATCTAAAGTGCGCCTCATTCGCTTTAACTAAAATATAAGTATGATGTTGAATTTAACGTTGCCTTTAAGGCTTTCAAACTAGTAACCAAATTTTATCTTTCAAAAAAAGGAATGGGATAAATTTTGCATCTTGATAAGCAATGATTACAAAATGATTTTAAAATGAATATTAAATAATAGTTATTGGTTAGACTATTGGAATAATGTTGATTTCGATGATTGATATTTTTTGCTATAAAATATATTTGCAATTATAAATTAGTTTTTTAATTTAAATTTGTTATTCAATAAGTTTTAACATCAAATGAAAATATCATATAAATACCTACTTATATTTTTATATACTATCGTTGAACCATCACAATAACTTATATTAGTTATAATAATCCTACGATTGTTAATAAAATATTACTTTATTCGATTGTAGGACTTCTAATAATTTAATAATAAGAAAAAAAGAAGGAAAAATACATACTGTTACATAATGATAGTTACTATTACATAATATTTTATTCTTTGGATGACTTATTTGTTAATACATAAGCTAATAATGCATTAAAAATTAGTTATTTTGTTGCATAAGTAAAGGTTTTATAAGTTATCTTCCAGATTCAGCTTCTAGATCTCGTACTGCAATGTTACATTTATATCAATTCCACAGCGATAAAATTTTGTTAAATAAATTTGAATATATAATCTTGTTTACGTATAAATATAAATAACTAATACATTTCATTTATAAATTTACAAACTTGAATGCGTGAAACATCATAATTTGTAACTTGAATATCATAAAGTTTAAACTCTTCTACTTCATCCTTTGAATGAAAAAGATCCTTTATAGTTGTTACTCTATTAGAGGAAATAAAAAAAACCTTTACAGCTAAATATGCGACCCTTTTTTCTTTCATAATATATTTCTTAATGCAAGGTAAAATGTCATCGCTTTCTTGCCTATTTATGATTAATAATTTCCTAATAAAAACATTTTTAGTATCTTTAAACAACACTTCCAAATCGTTTATACTGAATTTAAGATCCAAACTTAAATATTCTAATCTATTAGGAAGAATTTGTCTCAAATTTCGTAATATAATTGAACTAAGTTTTGATTGAGAATTAATAGTAAGATAATTAAGATTTTGTTGAACATTTTTAATTAAATCAAATGATGCGAAAATATTTTGATCACCATATCCAAATACTTCTAAAAATATAATATTATTACAATAAATTTTGATCAATTTAATGAATTGTAGATCAGTTTCATGATCCATTGATAATTCAAATCCAATATTTTCCAAATAATTACCCGACTTTTGTAATAATAATTTTAATGACTCAATTTGTGTTGCATAAAATTCATCTATAAATAAGGATTTCAATTTAAATGGTTTAGTTAAATTAACAATTTGTTGAATAATGGTAGAATTTAAAGGAGAAGAGCAATAAAGAATATGAATAGACTCTAAAACATTTAATTGTTCAAATATCTCATTAAAATCAAATTTCAAATTCTCGAAATCAATTCCATAAAATATAATCGTTTTTAAGGTATTTGAACAATTGGAATTCTTTAAACTTTTTAAAATACAAATTTCAGAATCAAAACAAATCTTTTTAAGGTTTTGTTGTGAATGAATTATTTTAGATAAATCTTTTACAGCATAATTTTCTATCAAAGAATAAATATAAAGTGATGAAATTGATTTACAATTAGAATAAAAACATTTTAGTGATGACAATAAATTACTAGTTAATCTGCGAAAATCAAATTTTAGGTCTTTAACGTTACAAATGAAATTTGGATTTTGTAGGATTAGTTGAAAGGAGGATTTAAAATAATCACTATTAAAAATATATTGAACTTCAAAAGTATGTAAACTAGCTTCATTTTCAATAAATACTTTGATTAATGAAAAAAAAATAAAATTTGACAATTTCAAATCTTTATCATAAGATGAAACTTTTGCATTTTCAATCCAATTTTTAATGGAAGAAACAGTATTTTTTATATTTAAACATTTAATAAATTTAGGATAATTAAATAATGTATTTGAGGGAAATAAATCTGTAATAATTCCATATTCATTTAATTTTACTTTGTCATCTTTCTTTAATTTATCTAAGTAAATATCAATAAAATGATAATTTTTAGGAAGATACTTATAAAATGGGTCCTCCCACAATAATGGAATTGCCAAACGACACCATGACCTACTAACTAAAACACATGAATGTAATGTCGAAAAATCTTCTTGAAAATTCTGCATAATTTTACTTGTTAATTCAGGCAGATTTCCTGAAAATATTTTTGAACATGCCATATTTGAAAAAGAAAAAGGGATATTATGATGTTTTTAAAAATTTCAAAAAAAATTATAAAGTTTTCGGAATTTCCATAATTCTTATTCCCCGCGATATTTGAACACAACAGATCAGCTGATCATTTGTTTGATCATGTGACACAAACAAGTTTCTTCTTACGTCAGTTGAATGACTCTTGATTTGCGTACTAATAACAGATTAATAAAATTAAATGTCTAAACTTTCTGAACAATTAATTATTTATTAAGGCCTCACCTATTTGAAATTATGTTAAGCATCATGTTGGAAAGAAGATAACTAACCATTCTAACTACCTATCTAGAACTAAACCAATGTAATCTATATCTATCTTATTACAAGTAAGAACAAAAAGGCTAAAAAAATAACATACATAAACACAAAACAACGGAAAAAACTATTTTTTTCGCCAAATTTCTACTAATGAATAATGAAGTCTCATACATCACCTGTCAAGCATAGGCGCATGGAATAATTCCTTCTCCTTTCCTATCTCCCCAATGGTAGAAGTTCTCGTTCGTCCACACATCTAATGATCGTCAAGTGACGTCACAAAGTGCAAATTTTTTATTGTTGTTTAACGACGGGTTAATTTATTCCGAACTTCCTGATCTGCAAAATCACCTCATCTACTAACATCCTCATTGGTTCACTATCCCCAAAAAATATTTTTTTTTTGTCCAGAAAACGTGATGATATTTTTTCTGCGCCTTCAGAAGCCAAAAAATTTCGAAAACCAACCCGAAGACTAAAGGAATAGAATACGAAATCGTCCTTCTAGGCGAGGAAATTAATCCTTCGGAAATGGCCAGCTGTTTTTAGTCTTTTTTTCCCTAGTACTTTTTGCAACGTCTCTTTTTTTGAAGAAAAGTGCGTATTTTGAAGATAAGCCAGACAATGTTCGGTGATATCATTTTTCGGATTTAGAGTTGATATTTGTCGCTCAATATTCTTTATATAGAAGCAAGCAGATCATGTACTAGTAGTGATCATGTGCAAATACAGGATTTTGTGCAACAAACGGAATTTCCGCTCCGAAATTCGTACGATAAATTTACCATATATGACGTAATTTTTAATTTCGACATGCTTCCTTTTTTTTCATTTAATATGGCATGTTCAAAGTTATTTTCAGGAGATTTACCTGAGTTGATAAACGAAGTTATACAATATTTTCATTATGATTATAAAACATTACATTCGTGTATATTTGTTAATAGATTATGGTGTCGTTTAACAATTCCATTATTATGGGAAGATCCATTTTCAATTAAATCCCCTAAAAATTATCGTTTTATTGAAAGTTATTTACATAATTTGAATAATGATGATAAAGCAAAATTTAATGATTATATAATTAATAATGACTTATTTCCTTCAAATACATTATTTAATTATCCTAGATTCATTCAACGTTTAGATACACATAAAGTTTGTAATTTTATTGAAAAGTGGGCAGTAACTGTTGGTAGTACTTCAACAACTAAAGAACAACATTCCAGCTATTTTATACAAAATACAAATTTATCATCTTCACAAATGTCAAACTTTACAAAACTAGTTATTAGGTCATTATTTCTAATATTCATTGAAAACGGGGTGAGCTTACATAGTTTTGAAGTTATTATGTTTAATCATAAAGAATTTGAATATTTTGATGAGATTTTTGAATTAATTTTACAAAATCCGAATTTCATTTATAATATTAAAAGTTTTAAACTCGATTTTAATACAATAACTAATAACATAACAAGATTTTCAACTTTTCTTTATTCTAATTGCAATTCAATTTCATCACTCCACTTTCTATTTCCATCATATGTTGAAAATTATCCAACTGAAAAGTGCTTAGCACAAATAATTAGTTCCCAAGAAAATCTCAAAAAGATTTTATTTGGTTATAGCGAATTCCCTTTACACCATTCGCTATTATCATTAAAACACTCTAATTGTTCAAATACATTAAACACAATCATATTTTATCATATTGATTTTGGTAATATAGTTGTTTTAAGTGAAGCTTTCAATCACCTGAATGTTTTAGAATCAATTCATATTATTTATTGTTATTCTCTAGATTCAAAATTTATTCAACAGATTAATAATATTACTAAACCATTTAAATTGAAATCCTTATTTCTGGGATTTCTGGGTGAAGTTGATGAATCATTAGAACGATTAATACAAAAGTCTGGCGATTATTTAGAAAATTTTGGAATTAGTAACGATGAATCACAACAATTACTACAATTAATTATGAAATATTGTAGTAAAATTAAATATTTGGGTCCTATTAGGCTGGATAATCAGAGTATTTATTTATTATTAAGTTTAATTGAAAATATTACGCAAAACCTCAGTTATCTTATAATTGATGCTTTTAATGTTGATTATAGTTCAATTATATTGAAAAATCTAGGACAAATTCTTCCTATTAAATTAGAATATATGTATCTTTGCCTTACAATTAATACAAGTGATCTGGAAGTATTCTTAAAAAATTCTCAAAATACTTTTATTAAAAAATTGTTAATCAGAAATATAAGAAAAGAAGAAAGTGGAGATATTTTCTCTTATATAAAAGAATATATTATGAAAAAGAAAAAGGTTAAGTATTTGGCTGTTTCAGAAACTTTTCATGGAAGAAATGAAGATTTGTTTTTTCAGAAAGATAAAGTAAAGGAATTTCAATTACATGATATTCAAATTTTAAAATATTTTGATTTGTTTATTGATATTTATGATTTTATAAATGAAACTTATTAATTATTTTATGTATTACTATTTTTGTATCATCAATATAAATAAAGTTATACCATATATTTATCATTTAAAGAATAAAGTTACAGTATGATAATTTAAAGAAATAATTTAATCATTATATTATTATTATACTTTCGTATACTAATTAATGTATTGGATTAATATTTAGAATATTTTTAATACATTAATACTGAATTTTGTTATTTATCGAAATTCTGATTAACTATTACTAACTATTTAAAAGGTATCCGAATTTGAAAAAAACATTGTAATTGGTTGCTTATAACGATAACTATGGTGCGTTTATAAATCATATGATTGAGACATTAACCAAATAAACCACGAAAGCTTTATTATTTATGGTAAAAAAATCTCTGCTTCAAAATTTGTAAACAAATAATTTTCACAATATTTTGTAGTAAGCATTATGAATACAATTCATGAAACTTGTGTGGTACAATTATTAATAATGTTTTTATTTATAAAAAAAAAAGATTGCGAATGATCAAAAAATCAATTATCGAAACCATTTTGAAAAGTTTCGTTTTATCATTAGTAATGTTTTATTGATTTTAATCCAATTAAATCCATGATAATAAATAATTTATTCTTACTACATACTAAATTCATAAACATCATAGTCGATTATTTAATGATTCATATATTAATTCATGTGATTTCCTGCATAATTAAATTAATTCATGATTATTTTTATTGGCATTTTTATTCTTAAAGCAATTTACAAATGCTAAAACAGATATGTATAGTATTTAAGCTATCAAATATTTATAGAAAAAGTAGTAGAATACTTACATTAAAAGTTTGCAATTTGTAAAACCAGTTCTTTAATTTATTTCATTTATAACGGGCATATTGATGCTCATTGAATCATCATTAATAAAATAAAATTTAATTATTATTTTTTGCCTTTGCGCTCACTATGGATTAATTATTGTGATTCAAATGAAATTTCAAAGTTAAAAGTAAAAATACTGTTTTTGAATGTTAGTACGTTCCTTTAATGCAATTGAAAGCCCAACTCCCTTTACATAGTCCTTACAGTTATTACAAAAAAAGTTTCAAAAAAGAAATTCCAGTCCAGAAATTAAAAAGGTAACAAATCTTTGCATCTGACAAGCTTATAGAATATGTTTGATAAATACTAAAATCAACCATTTCGAAGGAGACTTAAGTAATCGAATAATACCTCTATTACTACAAAATATCATAATATATTTATTTATCATCTTTTAATTGAATAAAAGGTATTATTAACCAGATCACTGTAATACATAACTTTTATATTACTATATAATTGGAATTCCTCCACTTTATCTTTCTGGGAAAATAAATCTTCATATTTTTCATTAAAATTCTCCACAATAGCCAAATACTTGACTCTATTCGTTTTCATAATATATTCTTTTATATAGGGGAAAATATCTTCATTTTCTTCTTTCTTTATATATTTTATTAACAATTTTTTAATGAAAGTGCTTTGAGAATTCTTTAAGAATATTTCCAAATCACTGGTATTAATTGTAAGACTCAAATTCAAATATTTTAATTTAAAAGGAAGAATTTGTCCTAAATTTTGTAATATAATTGAACTAGAACCATAATTTATATAATTATAGCTAATATTAGAGGCTTCAATTGTAAGATAATTAAGATTTTGTGTAATATTTTTAATTAATCTAAATAATAAATAAACATTCTTGTTATTTTTATGATTAAATCGAATAGGACCCAAGTAGTTAATTTTGCTACAATATTTTATAATTAATTGTAGTAATTTTTGTGATATATTGTGATTAACTCCAAAATTTTCTAAATAACAGCCAAATTTTTGTATTAATGGTTCTAATATTAATTCACTTATTTTATCATCCAAAAATAAAGATTTTAATTTAAATGGTTTTGTAATATTAATAATCTGTTGAATAAATTTAGAATCTAAAGAATAACAATTAATAATATGAATTGATTCTAAAACATGTAATTGATTAAATACTTCACTCAAAATATCTATGTTTTTGAAATCAATATGATGAAACATAATTGTATTTAATGTATTTAAGCAATTAGGGTTTTTTAATGATGATAAGTAATGGTAAATTGGATATTCTTCAATAAACCTAAATGAAATCTTTCTGAGTTTTTCTTGAGATTTAATTATTTGTAATAAGCTTTTTTCAACTATTGAATGATAATATACACTTGATGCCATTGATGGGAATAGAAAATCAAGTGATGAGATTGAATTGCAATTCGAATGGATAAATATTAAAAATCTTTTTGTATTATCAGTTATCATCATATCAAAATCAAGTTGAAGATATATGATATTACAGATGAAATTTGGATTTTGTAAAATTAATTCAATAATATCACCACATGTTGGAGTTATTTTTATTTTAAAACTATGCAAACTAACTTCATTTTCAATGAATATCAGAAATAATGATCTAAAAATATGTTTTACTCTTGTTGTTGAAGTCCCGACAGTTGCAACCCATTTTTCAATAGAAAACCAAACTTTATATGTATCTAAACGTTGAATGAATCTAGGATAATTAAATAATGTGTTTGAAGGAAGTAATTCATTATGAATTACATATTCATTTAATTTTGCTTTATCATCATTATTCAAATAATGTAAATAAATTTCAATGAAATGATAATTTTTAGGGGATTTAATTGAAAATGGGTCTTCCCATAATAATGGAATTGCTAAACGACACCATAATCTATTAACCAATATACATGAATGTAATGTTTTATGGTTATAACGAAAATATTGTATAACTTCGTTTATTAATTCTGGCAAATCTCCTGAAAATAACTTTGAACATGCCATTATTGGAGAGAGAGAGAGGAATTCTGAAATTGCCATTTTATGGATTAGCTGTAATTATTTATAAACATACTGTAATTATTATTTATAAACATACTGTAATTATTATTTATAAACATCTGTAATTATTTATAAACATACTGTAATTATTTATAAACATACTGAAATTAGTATTATTTATAAACATACTGTAATTGTTATTTATAAACATACTGTAATTATTATTTATAAGCATATTGTATTATTATTTATAAACATACTGTAATTATTTATAAACATACTGTAGTTCTTTATATATAGACATACTGTAATTATACTGTAATTATTTATCAACATACTGTAATTATTTATAAACATAATAATCAGTCAAAATAAGAATCTCAGTATGTTTACTTGATTCAGTTAGAAAAATTTGATATACAATAAAAAGCATAGTAATATTAAAATTGTTTCTTTAGTTACTGTATTTAATTTTACATCATTCTATATATTTAGATTACATAAATAACTAATCAACTTCTTTTATAAAATTATAAAAATCGATAAGCAAATCATCATAATTTAAAACTTGAATATCATGTAATTGAAATTCCTTTACTACATCTTTCTGAAAAAACAAATCTTCATTTTCTCCATAAAAAGTTTTTGAAATAGCCAAATACTTAACTCTTTTCTTTTTTACAATGTATTCTTTTATATAAGGCAAAATATCTTGACTTTCATCATTCTTTGTATTTCTAATTAGAAATTTTTTAATAAAAGTATTTTGAAAATTTTCTAAAAAAATTTTCAAGTCACTTGTATTAACTGAAAGAATTAGATTCAAATATTCTAATTTAAGAGGAAGAATTTGTCCTAAATTTTGTAATATAATTGAACTAATATTATGTCTATCAAAGTAATTAAAATCAATATAATTAATTATAAGGTAACTAAGATTTTGTGTAATGTTTTCAATTAAACTAAATAATAAATAAACACTCTCATTATCTAACCAAGTAGTTTCCAAATATTTGATTTTACTACTATATTTTATAATTAATGGTAGTAGTTGTTGTGATTCATTGTCTGTAATTCCAAAACTAATTCCAAAATTTTCTAGATAATTACCAGATTTTTGTATTAATAATTTCAATGATTCAATTTGTAATGTTTCATGCAAAAATAAAGATTTTAATTTAAAAGGTCTAATAACATTACTAATTTGTTGAATAAAATTATAATCTAAGGAATAACAACAAACAATATGAATTGATTCTAAGACATTCAGTTGATTGAATACTTCATTTAAAACAATTATATCTTTAAAATTGACATAGTAAAAGATAATTGTGTTTAATGTGTTTGAGCAATTATGACTTTTTAATGATAATAATGAATGATACAATGGGAATTTATTAAAACCGAATGAAATCTTTTGAAGATTTTCTTGAGAATTAATTAATTGTGATAAACTTTTTTCAATTATAGAATAAGTAGAAATATCATAATACTTTGGAACTATAATATAAAGTGATGAAATTGAATAGCAATTAGAGTAGACAACTCTTAAAAATTTTGTTATGTTATCAGCAGTTATTATATACAAATTAATTTCAAAATTTTTAATATTATAAATGAAATTCGGATTTTGTAAAATTAATTCAAAAATCTCATCAAACCAATCAATATCAATATCTTTAGGCAACGTAACTTCAAAACTATGCAAATTTACTTTGTTTTCAATGAATATTAAGAATAATGACTTGTATATTAATTTTGTAAAGTTTAATATTTGTATAAATGTTAAATTTGTATTTCGTACAAAATATCGCTCATTGCTCGTTGTTGAAGTTTTAACAGTTGCAATCCACTTTTGGACAGAATAACAAACTTTGTATGTATTTAAACGCTGAATAAAACTAGGATAATTAAATAATGTATTTGTAGGAAATAATTCATTATGAATTACATATTCATTTAATTTCGTTTTATCATCATCATTTAAATAATGTAAATAAATTTTAATGAAATGATAATTTTTAGGATCTTTAATTGAAAAAGGATCTTCCCATAATAATGGGATTGCTAAACGACACCATAATCTATTAACCAATATACATGAATGTAATGTTTTATGGTTATAACGAAAATATTGTATAACTTTGCTTATTAACTCAGGTAAATCTCCTAAAAATAACTTTGAACATGCCATATTAAACGAAAAAAAAGGAAGAGAGAAAAGGGGATTCCGAAATAAGAGATTCCGAAATAAGAAGTTCACGTCAAATATGGTAAATTTATTGAATTTCGGAGCGGAAACTCCGTTTGTTGCACACATGATCACTATGATCTACAAAAATTAATTGTGCGACAAATATCATACCGATCTTAATTGAATAAAGCTTGATAGTCGGTCATATGTTTATTTTTTTTTTAAAAAAAAAAAATCAATATTCATAATTTTCATTTGTACATCATTTTTTTATACCATAATTGTTTCATATTTTAGTAACTAAACGATAATAAGACCTAATTTACTCCTAAAAAAAAAAATAAATTATAGAAAATTAATTCGTTTTCATTAATTAATTATACTAGAAGAAATTTATAAATTAATTTTTGATAAATGTAATAATGTAAAACAATTCTCTTTTGTACTACTAGAAAAATATTGTAACTAGTACGTTTTTACCAAGTAGTATTGAAAGTTTAATAATTGAAAAGCCGGTGAGAACATTTTAAAATTGATATACGCTTTCCACTTAATGGGTTTGAAGATTATCCAGACAAAAATAATCAACTGCTGATTAGGGCAATATCGAAAAGTTAACTATAATCAAACCCTGCTATTTTTCTAGCCCAAGCTGAATTCAGTCTTTACTGAAGAAAAAGCCAACCCCGATTTACACCTTAGACCTTGGATTATCAGCAACAAACCCAATTTCAGCAACTATTAAATGATTATGCAGATATCTGCGCGAAAAGTCAGACAGAAATTGGACGTACAAATGTTATCAAGCATAGGATTATCACTAAGGGTGCTACCCCTATATCTCTCAACTATAAATATTGACCCTACAAATTTGATAGAAATTAACAGAATTTTTTCTAATTGTACACTCTTAGAAAAAATAAGGTTTACGGCGGATGTACATCATAATCCCAAAGTTGATGTTGTTTGCTACTCGCGAAGTTGTAGATCTTAATGAAGACAAATCATTAAGGATTATAATTAATGTATCTCCTAAACTATATGAAAATTTTCATTTGGATACAAATGAAATCTCACAACA